>NW_027145208.1:0-26222 GCF_026170545.1 Melanerpes formicivorus | reverse complement strand
AGGTTTTACCCCAACAATGTTTTCATTAGTTTCGCTCACTCTCGAAATCAAGCATTTTACAGCAGGTTGGAGCAGCCTGTATCTCAGCACAGGAATAAGGTAGGGAAGAATTCTAAGGCTCATTTTGACTGCCTCCAGAAGTTAGATCAGATGGCAAATTGGATTTGGTGCTAGGTCTTTCCCTTTAGGTTTTACCCCAACAATGTTTTCATTAGTTTCGCTCACTCTCGAAATCAAGCATTTTACAGCAGGTTGGAGCAGCCTGTATCTCAGCACAGGAATAAGGTAGGGAAGAATTCTAAGGATCATTTTGACTGCCTCCAGAAGTTAGATCAGATGGCAAATTGGATTTGGTGCTAGGTCTTTCCCTTTAGGTTTTACCCCAACAATGTTTTCATTAGTTTCGCTCACTCTCGAAATCAAGCATTTTACAGCAGGTTGGAGCAGCCTGTATCTCAGCACAGGAATAAGGTAGGGAAGAATTCTAAGGCTCATTTTGACTGCCTCCAGAAGTTAGATCAGATGGCAAATTGGATTTGGTGCTAGGTCTTTCCCTTTAGGTTTTACCCCAACAATGTTTTCATTAGTTTCGCTCACTCTCGAAATCAAGCATTTTACAGCAGGTTGGAGCAGCCTGTATCTCAGCACAGGAATAAGGTAGGGAAGAATTCTAAGGCTCATTTTGACTGCCTCCAGAAGTTAGATCAGATGGCAAATTGGATTTGGTGCTAGGTCTTTCCCTTTAGGTTTTACCCCAACAATGTTTTCATTAGTTTCGCTCACTCTCGAAATCAAGCATTTTACAGCAGGTTGGAGCAGCCTGTATCTCAGCACAGGAATAAGGTAGGGAAGAATTCTAAGGATCATTTTGACTGCCTCCAGAAGTTAGATCAGATGGCAAATTGGATTTGCGTGCTAGGTCTTTCCCTTTAGGTTTTACCCCAACAATGTTTTCATTAGTTTCGCTCACTCTCGAAATCAAGCATTTTACAGCAGGTTGGAGCAGCCTGTATCTCAGCACAGGAATAAGGTAGGGAAGAATTCTAAGGATCATTTTGACTGCCTCCAGAAGTTAGATCAGATGGCAAATTGGATTTGGTGCTAGGTCTTTCCCTTTAGGTTTTACCCCAACAATGTTTTCATTAGTTTCGCTCACTCTCGAAATCAAGCATTTTACAGCAGGTTGGAGCAGCCTGTATCTCAGCACAGGAATAAGGTAGGGAAGAATTCTAAGGATCATTTTGACTGCCTCCAGAAGTTAGATCAGATGGCAAATTGGATTTGGTGCTAGGTCTTTCCCTTTAGGTTTTACCCCAACAATGTTTTCATTAGTTTCGCTCACTCTCGAAATCAAGCATTTTACAGCAGGTTGGAGCAGCCTGTATCTCAGCACAGGAATAAGGTAGGGAAGAATTCTAAGGCTCATTTTGACTGCCTCCAGAAGTTAGATCAGATGGCAAATTGGATTTGGTGCTAGGTCTTTCCCTTTAGGTTTTACCCCAACAATGTTTTCATTAGTTTCGCTCACTCTCGAAATCAAGCATTTTACAGCAGGTTGGAGCAGCCTGTATCTCAGCACAGGAATAAGGTAGGGAAGAATTCTAAGGCTCATTTTGACTGCCTCCAGAAGTTAGATCAGATGGCAAATTGGATTTGGTGCTAGGTCTTTCCCTTTAGGTTTTACCCCAACAATGTTTTCATTAGTTTCGCTCACTCTCGAAATCAAGCATTTTACAGCAGGTTGGAGCAGCCTGTATCTCAGCACAGGAATAAGGTAGGGAAGAATTCTAAGGATCATTTTGACTGCCTCCAGAAGTTAGATCAGATGGCAAATTGGATTTGGTGCTAGGTCTTTCCCTTTAGGTTTTACCCCAACAATGTTTTCATTAGTTTCGCTCACTCTCGAAATCAAGCATTTTACAGCAGGTTGGAGCAGCCTGTATCTCAGCACAGGAATAAGGTAGGGAAGAATTCTAAGGATCATTTTGACTGCCTCCAGAAGTTAGATCAGATGGCAAATTGGATTTGGTGCTAGGTCTTTCCCTTTAGGTTTTACCCCAACAATGTTTTCATTAGTTTCGCTCACTCTCGAAATCAAGCATTTTACAGCAGGTTGGAGCAGCCTGTATCTCAGCACAGGAATAAGGTAGGGAAGAATTCTAAGGCTCATTTTGACTGCCTCCAGAAGTTAGATCAGATGGCAAATTGGATTTGGTGCTAGGTCTTTCCCTTTAGGTTTTACCCCAACAATGTTTTCATTAGTTTCGCTCACTCTCGAAATCAAGCATTTTACAGCAGGTTGGAGCAGCCTGTATCTCAGCACAGGAATAAGGTAGGGAAGAATTCTAAGGCTCATTTTGACTGCCTCCAGAAGTTAGATCAGATGGCAAATTGGATTTGGTGCTAGGTCTTTCCCTTTAGGTTTTACCCCAACAATGTTTTCATTAGTTTCGCTCACTCTCGAAATCAAGCATTTTACAGCAGGTTGGAGCAGCCTGTATCTCAGCACAGGAATAAGGTAGGGAAGAATTCTAAGGCTCATTTTGACTGCCTCCAGAAGTTAGATCAGATGGCAAATTGGATTTGGTGCTAGGTCTTTCCCTTTAGGTTTTACCCCAACAATGTTTTCATTAGTTTCGCTCACTCTCGAAATCAAGCATTTTACAGCAGGTTGGAGCAGCCTGTATCTCAGCACAGGAATAAGGTAGGGAAGAATTCTAAGGCTCATTTTGACTGCCTCCAGAAGTTAGATCAGATGGCAAATTGGATTTGGTGCTAGGTCTTTCCCTTTAGGTTTTACCCCAACAATGTTTTCATTAGTTTCGCTCACTCTCGAAATCAAGCATTTTACAGCAGGTTGGAGCAGCCTGTATCTCAGCACAGGAATAAGGTAGGGAAGAATTCTAAGGCTCATTTTGACTGCCTCCAGAAGTTAGATCAGATGGCAAATTGGATTTGGTGCTAGGTCTTTCCCTTTAGGTTTTACCCCAACAATGTTTTCATTAGTTTCGCTCACTCTCGAAATCAAGCATTTTACAGCAGGTTGGAGCAGCCTGTATCTCAGCACAGGAATAAGGTAGGGAAGAATTCTAAGGCTCATTTTGACTGCCTCCAGAAGTTAGATCAGATGGCAAATTGGATTTGGTGCTAGGTCTTTCCCTTTAGGTTTTACCCCAACAATGTTTTCATTAGTTTCGCTCACTCTCGAAATCAAGCATTTTACAGCAGGTTGGAGCAGCCTGTATCTCAGCACAGGAATAAGGTAGGGAAGAATTCTAAGGCTCATTTTGACTGCCTCCAGAAGTTAGATCAGATGGCAAATTGGATTTGGTGCTAGGTCTTTCCCTTTAGGTTTTACCCCAACAATGTTTTCATTAGTTTCGCTCACTCTCGAAATCAAGCATTTTACAGCAGGTTGGAGCAGCCTGTATCTCAGCACAGGAATAAGGTAGGGAAGAATTCTAAGGCTCATTTTGACTGCCTCCAGAAGTTAGATCAGATGGCAAATTGGATTTGGTGCTAGGTCTTTCCCTTTAGGTTTTACCCCAACAATGTTTTCATTAGTTTCGCTCACTCTCGAAATCAAGCATTTTACAGCAGGTTGGAGCAGCCTGTATCTCAGCACAGGAATAAGGTAGGGAAGAATTCTAAGGCTCATTTTGACTGCCTCCAGAAGTTAGATCAGATGGCAAATTGGATTTGGTGCTAGGTCTTTCCCTTTAGGTTTTACCCCAACAATGTTTTCATTAGTTTCGCTCACTCTCGAAATCAAGCATTTTACAGCAGGTTGGAGCAGCCTGTATCTCAGCACAGGAATAAGGTAGGGAAGAATTCTAAGGCTCATTTTGACTGCCTCCAGAAGTTAGATCAGATGGCAAATTGGATTTGGTGCTAGGTCTTTCCCTTTAGGTTTTACCCCAACAATGTTTTCATTAGTTTCGCTCACTCTCGAAATCAAGCATTTTACAGCAGGTTGGAGCAGCCTGTATCTCAGCACAGGAATAAGGTAGGGAAGAATTCTAAGGCTCATTTTGACTGCCTCCAGAAGTTAGATCAGATGGCAAATTGGATTTGGTGCTAGGTCTTTCCCTTTAGGTTTTACCCCAACAATGTTTTCATTAGTTTCGCTCACTCTCGAAATCAAGCATTTTACAGCAGGTTGGAGCAGCCTGTATCTCAGCACAGGAATAAGGTAGGGAAGAATTCTAAGGCTCATTTTGACTGCCTCCAGAAGTTAGATCAGATGGCAAATTGGATTTGGTGCTAGGTCTTTCCCTTTAGGTTTTACCCCAACAATGTTTTCATTAGTTTCGCTCACTCTCGAAATCAAGCATTTTACAGCAGGTTGGAGCAGCCTGTATCTCAGCACAGGAATAAGGTAGGGAAGAATTCTAAGGCTCATTTTGACTGCCTCCAGAAGTTAGATCAGATGGCAAATTGGATTTGGTGCTAGGTCTTTCCCTTTAGGTTTTACCCCAACAATGTTTTCATTAGTTTCGCTCACTCTCGAAATCAAGCATTTTACAGCAGGTTGGAGCAGCCTGTATCTCAGCACAGGAATAAGGTAGGGAAGAATTCTAAGGCTCATTTTGACTGCCTCCAGAAGTTAGATCAGATGGCAAATTGGATTTGGTGCTAGGTCTTTCCCTTTAGGTTTTACCCCAACAATGTTTTCATTAGTTTCGCTCACTCTCGAAATCAAGCATTTTACAGCAGGTTGGAGCAGCCTGTATCTCAGCACAGGAATAAGGTAGGGAAGAATTCTAAGGCTCATTTTGACTGCCTCCAGAAGTTAGATCAGATGGCAAATTGGATTTGGTGCTAGGTCTTTCCCTTTAGGTTTTACCCCAACAATGTTTTCATTAGTTTCGCTCACTCTCGAAATCAAGCATTTTACAGCAGGTTGGAGCAGCCTGTATCTCAGCACAGGAATAAGGTAGGGAAGAATTCTAAGGCTCATTTTGACTGCCTCCAGAAGTTAGATCAGATGGCAAATTGGATTTGGTGCTAGGTCTTTCCCTTTAGGTTTTACCCCAACAATGTTTTCATTAGTTTCGCTCACTCTCGAAATCAAGCATTTTACAGCAGGTTGGAGCAGCCTGTATCTCAGCACAGGAATAAGGTAGGGAAGAATTCTAAGGCTCATTTTGACTGCCTCCAGAAGTTAGATCAGATGGCAAATTGGATTTGGTGCTAGGTCTTTCCCTTTAGGTTTTACCCCAACAATGTTTTCATTAGTTTCGCTCACTCTCGAAATCAAGCATTTTACAGCAGGTTGGAGCAGCCTGTATCTCAGCACAGGAATAAGGTAGGGAAGAATTCTAAGGCTCATTTTGACTGCCTCCAGAAGTTAGATCAGATGGCAAATTGGATTTGGTGCTAGGTCTTTCCCTTTAGGTTTTACCCCAACAATGTTTTCATTAGTTTCGCTCACTCTCGAAATCAAGCATTTTACAGCAGGTTGGAGCAGCCTGTATCTCAGCACAGGAATAAGGTAGGGAAGAATTCTAAGGCTCATTTTGACTGCCTCCAGAAGTTAGATCAGATGGCAAATTGGATTTGGTGCTAGGTCTTTCCCTTTAGGTTTTACCCCAACAATGTTTTCATTAGTTTCGCTCACTCTCGAAATCAAGCATTTTACAGCAGGTTGGAGCAGCCTGTATCTCAGCACAGGAATAAGGTAGGGAAGAATTCTAAGGCTCATTTTGACTGCCTCCAGAAGTTAGATCAGATGGCAAATTGGATTTGGTGCTAGGTCTTTCCCTTTAGGTTTTACCCCAACAATGTTTTCATTAGTTTCGCTCACTCTCGAAATCAAGCATTTTACAGCAGGTTGGAGCAGCCTGTATCTCAGCACAGGAATAAGGTAGGGAAGAATTCTAAGGCTCATTTTGACTGCCTCCAGAAGTTAGATCAGATGGCAAATTGGATTTGGTGCTAGGTCTTTCCCTTTAGGTTTTACCCCAACAATGTTTTCATTAGTTTCGCTCACTCTCGAAATCAAGCATTTTACAGCAGGTTGGAGCAGCCTGTATCTCAGCACAGGAATAAGGTAGGGAAGAATTCTAAGGCTCATTTTGACTGCCTCCAGAAGTTAGATCAGATGGCAAATTGGATTTGGTGCTAGGTCTTTCCCTTTAGGTTTTACCCCAACAATGTTTTCATTAGTTTCGCTCACTCTCGAAATCAAGCATTTTACAGCAGGTTGGAGCAGCCTGTATCTCAGCACAGGAATAAGGTAGGGAAGAATTCTAAGGCTCATTTTGACTGCCTCCAGAAGTTAGATCAGATGGCAAATTGGATTTGGTGCTAGGTCTTTCCCTTTAGGTTTTACCCCAACAATGTTTTCATTAGTTTCGCTCACTCTCGAAATCAAGCATTTTACAGCAGGTTGGAGCAGCCTGTATCTCAGCACAGGAATAAGGTAGGGAAGAATTCTAAGGCTCATTTTGACTGCCTCCAGAAGTTAGATCAGATGGCAAATTGGATTTGGTGCTAGGTCTTTCCCTTTAGGTTTTACCCCAACAATGTTTTCATTAGTTTCGCTCACTCTCGAAATCAAGCATTTTACAGCAGGTTGGAGCAGCCTGTATCTCAGCACAGGAATAAGGTAGGGAAGAATTCTAAGGCTCATTTTGACTGCCTCCAGAAGTTAGATCAGATGGCAAATTGGATTTGGTGCTAGGTCTTTCCCTTTAGGTTTTACCCCAACAATGTTTTCATTAGTTTCGCTCACTCTCGAAATCAAGCATTTTACAGCAGGTTGGAGCAGCCTGTATCTCAGCACAGGAATAAGGTAGGGAAGAATTCTAAGGCTCATTTTGACTGCCTCCAGAAGTTAGATCAGATGGCAAATTGGATTTGGTGCTAGGTCTTTCCCTTTAGGTTTTACCCCAACAATGTTTTCATTAGTTTCGCTCACTCTCGAAATCAAGCATTTTACAGCAGGTTGGAGCAGCCTGTATCTCAGCACAGGAATAAGGTAGGGAAGAATTCTAAGGCTCATTTTGACTGCCTCCAGAAGTTAGATCAGATGGCAAATTGGATTTGGTGCTAGGTCTTTCCCTTTAGGTTTTACCCCAACAATGTTTTCATTAGTTTCGCTCACTCTCGAAATCAAGCATTTTACAGCAGGTTGGAGCAGCCTGTATCTCAGCACAGGAATAAGGTAGGGAAGAATTCTAAGGCTCATTTTGACTGCCTCCAGAAGTTAGATCAGATGGCAAATTGGATTTGGTGCTAGGTCTTTCCCTTTAGGTTTTACCCCAACAATGTTTTCATTAGTTTCGCTCACTCTCGAAATCAAGCATTTTACAGCAGGTTGGAGCAGCCTGTATCTCAGCACAGGAATAAGGTAGGGAAGAATTCTAAGGCTCATTTTGACTGCCTCCAGAAGTTAGATCAGATGGCAAATTGGATTTGGTGCTAGGTCTTTCCCTTTAGGTTTTACCCCAACAATGTTTTCATTAGTTTCGCTCACTCTCGAAATCAAGCATTTTACAGCAGGTTGGAGCAGCCTGTATCTCAGCACAGGAATAAGGTAGGGAAGAATTCTAAGGCTCATTTTGACTGCCTCCAGAAGTTAGATCAGATGGCAAATTGGATTTGGTGCTAGGTCTTTCCCTTTAGGTTTTACCCCAACAATGTTTTCATTAGTTTCGCTCACTCTCGAAATCAAGCATTTTACAGCAGGTTGGAGCAGCCTGTATCTCAGCACAGGAATAAGGTAGGGAAGAATTCTAAGGCTCATTTTGACTGCCTCCAGAAGTTAGATCAGATGGCAAATTGGATTTGGTGCTAGGTCTTTCCCTTTAGGTTTTACCCCAACAATGTTTTCATTAGTTTCGCTCACTCTCGAAATCAAGCATTTTACAGCAGGTTGGAGCAGCCTGTATCTCAGCACAGGAATAAGGTAGGGAAGAATTCTAAGGCTCATTTTGACTGCCTCCAGAAGTTAGATCAGATGGCAAATTGGATTTGGTGCTAGGTCTTTCCCTTTAGGTTTTACCCCAACAATGTTTTCATTAGTTTCGCTCACTCTCGAAATCAAGCATTTTACAGCAGGTTGGAGCAGCCTGTATCTCAGCACAGGAATAAGGTAGGGAAGAATTCTAAGGCTCATTTTGACTGCCTCCAGAAGTTAGATCAGATGGCAAATTGGATTTGGTGCTAGGTCTTTCCCTTTAGGTTTTACCCCAACAATGTTTTCATTAGTTTCGCTCACTCTCGAAATCAAGCATTTTACAGCAGGTTGGAGCAGCCTGTATCTCAGCACAGGAATAAGGTAGGGAAGAATTCTAAGGCTCATTTTGACTGCCTCCAGAAGTTAGATCAGATGGCAAATTGGATTTGGTGCTAGGTCTTTCCCTTTAGGTTTTACCCCAACAATGTTTTCATTAGTTTCGCTCACTCTCGAAATCAAGCATTTTACAGCAGGTTGGAGCAGCCTGTATCTCAGCACAGGAATAAGGTAGGGAAGAATTCTAAGGCTCATTTTGACTGCCTCCAGAAGTTAGATCAGATGGCAAATTGGATTTGGTGCTAGGTCTTTCCCTTTAGGTTTTACCCCAACAATGTTTTCATTAGTTTCGCTCACTCTCGAAATCAAGCATTTTACAGCAGGTTGGAGCAGCCTGTATCTCAGCACAGGAATAAGGTAGGGAAGAATTCTAAGGCTCATTTTGACTGCCTCCAGAAGTTAGATCAGATGGCAAATTGGATTTGGTGCTAGGTCTTTCCCTTTAGGTTTTACCCCAACAATGTTTTCATTAGTTTCGCTCACTCTCGAAATCAAGCATTTTACAGCAGGTTGGAGCAGCCTGTATCTCAGCACAGGAATAAGGTAGGGAAGAATTCTAAGGCTCATTTTGACTGCCTCCAGAAGTTAGATCAGATGGCAAATTGGATTTGGTGCTAGGTCTTTCCCTTTAGGTTTTACCCCAACAATGTTTTCATTAGTTTCGCTCACTCTCGAAATCAAGCATTTTACAGCAGGTTGGAGCAGCCTGTATCTCAGCACAGGAATAAGGTAGGGAAGAATTCTAAGGCTCATTTTGACTGCCTCCAGAAGTTAGATCAGATGGCAAATTGGATTTGGTGCTAGGTCTTTCCCTTTAGGTTTTACCCCAACAATGTTTTCATTAGTTTCGCTCACTCTCGAAATCAAGCATTTTACAGCAGGTTGGAGCAGCCTGTATCTCAGCACAGGAATAAGGTAGGGAAGAATTCTAAGGCTCATTTTGACTGCCTCCAGAAGTTAGATCAGATGGCAAATTGGATTTGGTGCTAGGTCTTTCCCTTTAGGTTTTACCCCAACAATGTTTTCATTAGTTTCGCTCACTCTCGAAATCAAGCATTTTACAGCAGGTTGGAGCAGCCTGTATCTCAGCACAGGAATAAGGTAGGGAAGAATTCTAAGGCTCATTTTGACTGCCTCCAGAAGTTAGATCAGATGGCAAATTGGATTTGGTGCTAGGTCTTTCCCTTTAGGTTTTACCCCAACAATGTTTTCATTAGTTTCGCTCACTCTCGAAATCAAGCATTTTACAGCAGGTTGGAGCAGCCTGTATCTCAGCACAGGAATAAGGTAGGGAAGAATCTCTAAGGCTCATTTTGACTGCCTCCAGAAGTTAGATCAGATGGCAAATTGGATTTGGTGCTAGGTCTTTCCCTTTAGGTTTTACCCCAACAATGTTTTCATTAGTTTCGCTCACTCTCGAAATCAAGCATTTTACAGCAGGTTGGAGCAGCCTGTATCTCAGCACAGGAATAAGGTAGGGAAGAATTCTAAGGCTCATTTTGACTGCCTCCAGAAGTTAGATCAGATGGCAAATTGGATTTGGTGCTAGGTCTTTCCCTTTAGGTTTTACCCCAACAATGTTTTCATTAGTTTCGCTCACTCTCGAAATCAAGCATTTTACAGCAGGTTGGAGCAGCCTGTATCTCAGCACAGGAATAAGGTAGGGAAGAATTCTAAGGCTCATTTTGACTGCCTCCAGAAGTTAGATCAGATGGCAAATTGGATTTGGTGCTAGGTCTTTCCCTTTAGGTTTTACCCCAACAATGTTTTCATTAGTTTCGCTCACTCTCGAAATCAAGCATTTTACAGCAGGTTGGAGCAGCCTGTATCTCAGCACAGGAATAAGGTAGGGAAGAATTCTAAGGCTCATTTTGACTGCCTCCAGAAGTTAGATCAGATGGCAAATTGGATTTGGTGCTAGGTCTTTCCCTTTAGGTTTTACCCCAACAATGTTTTCATTAGTTTCGCTCACTCTCGAAATCAAGCATTTTACAGCAGGTTGGAGCAGCCTGTATCTCAGCACAGGAATAAGGTAGGGAAGAATTCTAAGGCTCATTTTGACTGCCTCCAGAAGTTAGATCAGATGGCAAATTGGATTTGGTGCTAGGTCTTTCCCTTTAGGTTTTACCCCAACAATGTTTTCATTAGTTTCGCTCACTCTCGAAATCAAGCATTTTACAGCAGGTTGGAGCAGCCTGTATCTCAGCACAGGAATAAGGTAGGGAAGAATTCTAAGGCTCATTTTGACTGCCTCCAGAAGTTAGATCAGATGGCAAATTGGATTTGGTGCTAGGTCTTTCCCTTTAGGTTTTACCCCAACAATGTTTTCATTAGTTTCGCTCACTCTCGAAATCAAGCATTTTACAGCAGGTTGGAGCAGCCTGTATCTCAGCACAGGAATAAGGTAGGGAAGAATTCTAAGGCTCATTTTGACTGCCTCCAGAAGTTAGATCAGATGGCAAATTGGATTTGGTGCTAGGTCTTTCCCTTTAGGTTTTACCCCAACAATGTTTTCATTAGTTTCGCTCACTCTCGAAATCAAGCATTTTACAGCAGGTTGGAGCAGCCTGTATCTCAGCACAGGAATAAGGTAGGGAAGAATTCTAAGGCTCATTTTGACTGCCTCCAGAAGTTAGATCAGATGGCAAATTGGATTTGGTGCTAGGTCTTTCCCTTTAGGTTTTACCCCAACAATGTTTTCATTAGTTTCGCTCACTCTCGAAATCAAGCATTTTACAGCAGGTTGGAGCAGCCTGTATCTCAGCACAGGAATAAGGTAGGGAAGAATTCTAAGGCTCATTTTGACTGCCTCCAGAAGTTAGATCAGATGGCAAATTGGATTTGGTGCTAGGTCTTTCCCTTTAGGTTTTACCCCAACAATGTTTTCATTAGTTTCGCTCACTCTCGAAATCAAGCATTTTACAGCAGGTTGGAGCAGCCTGTATCTCAGCACAGGAATAAGGTAGGGAAGAATTCTAAGGCTCATTTTGACTGCCTCCAGAAGTTAGATCAGATGGCAAATTGGATTTGGTGCTAGGTCTTTCCCTTTAGGTTTTACCCCAACAATGTTTTCATTAGTTTCGCTCACTCTCGAAATCAAGCATTTTACAGCAGGTTGGAGCAGCCTGTATCTCAGCACAGGAATAAGGTAGGGAAGAATTCTAAGGCTCATTTTGACTGCCTCCAGAAGTTAGATCAGATGGCAAATTGGATTTGGTGCTAGGTCTTTCCCTTTAGGTTTTACCCCAACAATGTTTTCATTAGTTTCGCTCACTCTCGAAATCAAGCATTTTACAAGCAGGTTGGAGCAGCCTGTATCTCAGCACAGGAATAAGGTAGGGAAGAATTCTAAAGGCTCATTTTGACTGCCTCCAGAAGTTAGATCAGATGGCAAATTGGATTTGGTGCTAGGTCTATTCCCTTTAGGTTTTACCCCAACAATGTTTTCATTAGTTTTCGCTCACTCTCGAAATCAAGCATTTTACAGCAGGTTGGAGCAGCCTGTATCTCAGCACAGGAATAAGGTAGGGAAGAATTCTAAGGCTCATTCTTGACTGCCTCCAGAAGTTAGATCAGATGGCAAAATTGGATTTAGGTGCTAGGTCTTTCCCTTTAGGTTTTACCCAAACAATGTTTTTCATTAGTTTCGCTCACTCTCGAAATCAAGCATTTTACAGCAGGTTGGAGCAGCCTGTATCTCAGCACAGGAATAAGGTAGGGAAGAATTCTAAGGCTCATTTTGACTGCCTCCAGAAGTTAGATCAGATGGCAAATTGGATTTGGTGCTAGGTCTTTCCCTTTAGGTTTTACCCCAACAATGTTTTCATTAGTTTCGCTCACTCTCGAAATCAAGCATTTTACAGCAGGTTGGAGCAGCCTGTATCTCAGCACAGGAATAAGGTAGGGAAGAATTCTAAGGCTCATTTTGACTGCCTCCAGAAGTTAGATCAGATGGCAAATTGGATTTGGTGCTAGGTCTTTCCCTTTAGGTTTTACCCCAACAATGTTTTCATTAGTTTCGCTCACTCTCGAAATCAAGCATTTTACAGCAGGTTGGAGCAGCCTGTATCTCAGCACAGGAATAAGGTAGGGAAGAATTCTAAGGCTCATTTTGACTGCCTCCAGAAGTTAGATCAGATGGCAAATTGGATTTGGTGCTAGGTCTTTCCCTTTAGGTTTTACCCCAACAATGTTTTCATTAGTTTCGCTCACTCTCGAAATCAAGCATTTTACAGCAGGTTGGAGCAGCCTGTATCTCAGCACAGGAATAAGGTAGGGAAGAATTCTAAGGCTCATTTTGACTGCCTCCAGAAGTTAGATCAGATGGCAAATTGGATTTGGTGCTAGGTCTTTCCCTTTAGGTTTTACCCCAACAATGTTTTCATTAGTTTCGCTCACTCTCGAAATCAAGCATTTTACAGCAGGTTGGAGCAGCCTGTATCTCAGCACAGGAATAAGGTAGGGAAGAATTCTAAGGCTCATTTTGACTGCCTCCAGAAGTTAGATCAGATGGCAAATTGGATTTGGTGCTAGGTCTTTCCCTTTAGGTTTTACCCCAACAATGTTTTCATTAGTTTCGCTCACTCTCGAAATCAAGCATTTTACAGCAGGTTGGAGCAGCCTGTATCTCAGCACAGGAATAAGGTAGGGAAGAATTCTAAGGCTCATTTTGACTGCCTCCAGAAGTTAGATCAGATGGCAAATTGGATTTGGTGCTAGGTCTTTCCCTTTAGGTTTTACCCCAACAATGTTTTCATTAGTTTCGCTCACTCTCGAAATCAAGCATTTTACAGCAGGTTGGAGCAGCCTGTATCTCAGCACAGGAATAAGGTAGGGAAGAATTCTAAGGCTCATTTTGACTGCCTCCAGAAGTTAGATCAGATGGCAAATTGGATTTGGTGCTAGGTCTTTCCCTTTAGGTTTTACCCCAACAATGTTTTCATTAGTTTCGCTCACTCTCGAAATCAAGCATTTTACAGCAGGTTGGAGCAGCCTGTATCTCAGCACAGGAATAAGGTAGGGAAGAATTCTAAGGCTCATTTTGACTGCCTCCAGAAGTTAGATCAGATGGCAAATTGGATTTGGTGCTAGGTCTTTCCCTTTAGGTTTTACCCCAACAATGTTTTCATTAGTTTCGCTCACTCTCGAAATCAAGCATTTTACAGCAGGTTGGAGCAGCCTGTATCTCAGCACAGGAATAAGGTAGGGAAGAATTCTAAGGCTCATTTTGACTGCCTCCAGAAGTTAGATCAGATGGCAAATTGGATTTGGTGCTAGGTCTTTCCCTTTAGGTTTTACCCCAACAATGTTTTCATTAGTTTCGCTCACTCTCGAAATCAAGCATTTTACAGCAGGTTGGAGCAGCCTGTATCTCAGCACAGGAATAAGGTAGGGAAGAATTCTAAGGCTCATTTTGACTGCCTCCAGAAGTTAGATCAGATGGCAAATTGGATTTGGTGCTAGGTCTTTCCCTTTAGGTTTTACCCCAACAATGTTTTCATTAGTTTCGCTCACTCTCGAAATCAAGCATTTTACAGCAGGTTGGAGCAGCCTGTATCTCAGCACAGGAATAAGGTAGGGAAGAATTCTAAGGCTCATTTTGACTGCCTCCAGAAGTTAGATCAGATGGCAAATTGGATTTGGTGCTAGGTCTTTCCCTTTAGGTTTTACCCCAACAATGTTTTCATTAGTTTCGCTCACTCTCGAAATCAAGCATTTTACAGCAGGTTGGAGCAGCCTGTATCTCAGCACAGGAATAAGGTAGGGAAGAATTCTAAGGCTCATTTTGACTGCCTCCAGAAGTTAGATCAGATGGCAAATTGGATTTGGTGCTAGGTCTTTCCCTTTAGGTTTTACCCCAACAATGTTTTCATTAGTTTCGCTCACTCTCGAAATCAAGCATTTTACAGCAGGTTGGAGCAGCCTGTATCTCAGCACAGGAATAAGGTAGGGAAGAATTCTAAGGCTCATTTTGACTGCCTCCAGAAGTTAGATCAGATGGCAAATTGGATTTGGTGCTAGGTCTTTCCCTTTAGGTTTTACCCCAACAATGTTTTCATTAGTTTCGCTCACTCTCGAAATCAAGCATTTTACAGCAGGTTGGAGCAGCCTGTATCTCAGACACAGGAATAAGGTAGGGAAGAATTCTAAGGCTCATTTTGACTGCCTCCAGAAGTTAGATCAGATGGCAAATTGGATTTGGTGCTAGGTCTTTCCCTTTAGGTTTTACCCCAACAATGTTTTCATTAGTTTCGCTCACTCTCGAAATCAAGCATTTTACAGCAGGTTGGAGCAGCCTGTATCTCAGCACAGGAATAAGGTAGGGAAGAATTCTAAGGCTCATTTTGACTGCCTCCAGAAGTTAGATCAGATGGCAAATTGGATTTGGTGCTAGGTCTTTCCCTTTAGGTTTTACCCCAACAATGTTTTCATTAGTTTCGCTCACTCTCGAAATCAAGCATTTTACAGCAGGTTGGAGCAGCCTGTATCTCAGCACAGGAATAAGGTAGGGAAGAATTCTAAGGCTCATTTTGACTGCCTCCAGAAGTTAGATCAGATGGCAAATTGGATTTGGTGCTAGGTCTTTCCCTTTAGGTTTTACCCCAACAATGTTTTCATTAGTTTCGCTCACTCTCGAAATCAAGCATTTTACAGCAGGTTGGAGCAGCCTGTATCTCAGCACAGGAATAAGGTAGGGAAGAATTCTAAGGATCATTTTGACTGCCTCCAGAAGTTAGATCAGATGGCAAATTGGATTTGGTGCTAGGTCTTTCCCTTTAGGTTTTACCCCAACAATGTTTTCATTAGTTTCGCTCACTCTCGAAATCAAGCATTTTACAGCAGGTTGGAGCAGCCTGTATCTCAGCACAGGAATAAGGTAGGGAAGAATTCTAAGGCTCATTTTGACTGCCTCCAGAAGTTAGATCAGATGGCAAATTGGATTTGGTGCTAGGTCTTTCCCTTTAGGTTTTACCCCAACAATGTTTTCATTAGTTTCGCTCACTCTCGAAATCAAGCATTTTACAGCAGGTTGGAGCAGCCTGTATCTCAGCACAGGAATAAGGTAGGGAAGAATTCTAAGGCTCATTTTGACTGCCTCCAGAAGTTAGATCAGATGGCAAATTGGATTTGGTGCTAGGTCTTTCCCTTTAGGTTTTACCCCAACAATGTTTTCATTAGTTTCGCTCACTCTCGAAATCAAGCATTTTACAGCAGGTTGGAGCAGCCTGTATCTCAGCACAGGAATAAGGTAGGGAAGAATTCTAAGGCTCATTTTGACTGCCTCCAGAAGTTAGATCAGATGGCAAATTGGATTTGGTGCTAGGTCTTTCCCTTTAGGTTTTACCCCAACAATGTTTTCATTAGTTTCGCTCACTCTCGAAATCAAGCATTTTACAGCAGGTTGGAGCAGCCTGTATCTCAGCACAGGAATAAGGTAGGGAAGAATTCTAAGGCTCATTTTGACTGCCTCCAGAAGTTAGATCAGATGGCAAATTGGATTTGGTGCTAGGTCTTTCCCTTTAGGTTTTACCCCAACAATGTTTTCATTAGTTTCGCTCACTCTCGAAATCAAGCATTTTACAGCAGGTTGGAGCAGCCTGTATCTCAGCACAGGAATAAGGTAGGGAAGAATTCTAAGGCTCATTTTGACTGCCTCCAGAAGTTAGATCAGATGGCAAATTGGATTTGGTGCTAGGTCTTTCCCTTTAGGTTTTACCCCAACAATGTTTTCATTAGTTTCGCTCACTCTCGAAATCAAGCATTTTACAGCAGGTTGGAGCAGCCTGTAGTCTCAGCACAGGAATAAGGTAGGGAAGAATTCTAAGGCTCATTTTGACTGCCTCCAGAAGTTAGATCAGATGGCAAATTGGATTTGGTGCTAGGTCTTTCCCTTTAGGTTTTACCCCAACAATGTTTTCATTAGTTTCGCTCACTCTCGAAATCAAGCATTTTACAGCAGGTTGGAGCAGCCTGTATCTCAGCACAGGAATAAGGTAGGGAAGAATTCTAAGGCTCATTTTGACTGCCTCCAGAAGTTAGATCAGATGGCAAATTGGATTTGGTGCTAGGTCTTTCCCTTTAGGTTTTACCCCAACAATGTTTTCATTAGTTTCGCTCACTCTCGAAATCAAGCATTTTACAGCAGGTTGGAGCAGCCTGTATCTCAGCACAGGAATAAGGTAGGGAAGAATTCTAAGGCTCATTTTGACTGCCTCCAGAAGTTAGATCAGATGGCAAATTGGATTTGGTGCTAGGTCTTTCCCTTTAGGTTTTACCCCAACAATGTTTTCATTAGTTTCGCTCACTCTCGAAATCAAGCATTTTACAGCAGGTTGGAGCAGCCTGTATCTCAGCACAGGAATAAGGTAGGGAAGAATTCTAAGGCTCATTTTGACTGCCTCCAGAAGTTAGATCAGATGGCAAATTGGATTTGGTGCTAGGTCTTTCCCTTTAGGTTTTACCCCAACAATGTTTTCATTAGTTTCGCTCACTCTCGAAATCAAGCATTTTACAGCAGGTTGGAGCAGCCTGTATCTCAGCACAGGAATAAGGTAGGGAAGAATTCTAAGGCTCATTTTGACTGCCTCCAGAAGTTAGATCAGATGGCAAATTGGATTTGGTGCTAGGTCTTTCCCTTTAGGTTTTACCCCAACAATGTTTTCATTAGTTTCGCTCACTCTCGAAATCAAGCATTTTACAGCAGGTTGGAGCAGCCTGTATCTCAGCACAGGAATAAGGTAGGGAAGAATTCTAAGGCTCATTTTGACTGCCTCCAGAAGTTAGATCAGATGGCAAATTGGATTTGGTGCTAGGTCTTTCCCTTTAGGTTTTACCCCAACAATGTTTTCATTAGTTTCGCTCACTCTCGAAATCAAGCATTTTACAGCAGGTTGGAGCAGCCTGTATCTCAGCACAGGAATAAGGTAGGGAAGAATTCTAAGGCTCATTTTGACTGCCTCCAGAAGTTAGATCAGATGGCAAATTGGATTTGGTGCTAGGTCTTTCCCTTTAGGTTTTACCCCAACAATGTTTTCATTAGTTTCGCTCACTCTCGAAATCAAGCATTTTACAGCAGGTTGGAGCAGCCTGTATCTCAGCACAGGAATAAGGTAGGGAAGAATTCTAAGGCTCATTTTGACTGCCTCCAGAAGTTAGATCAGATGGCAAATTGGATTTGGTGCTAGGTCTTTCCCTTTAGGTTTTACCCCAACAATGTTTTCATTAGTTTCGCTCACTCTCGAAATCAAGCATTTTACAGCAGGTTGGAGCAGCCTGTATCTCAGCACAGGAATAAGGTAGGGAAGAATTCTAAGGCTCATTTTGACTGCCTCCAGAAGTTAGATCAGATGGCAAATTGGATTTGGTGCTAGGTCTTTCCCTTTAGGTTTTACCCCAACAATGTTTTCATTAGTTTCGCTCACTCTCGAAATCAAGCATTTTACAGCAGGTTGGAGCAGCCTGTATCTCAGCACAGGAATAAGGTAGGGAAGAATTCTAAGGCTCATTTTGACTGCCTCCAGAAGTTAGATCAGATGGCAAATTGGATTTGGTGCTAGGTCTTTCCCTTTAGGTTTTACCCCAACAATGTTTTCATTAGTTTCGCTCACTCTCGAAATCAAGCATTTTACAGCAGGTTGGAGCAGCCTGTATCTCAGCACAGGAATAAGGTAGGGAAGAATTCTAAGGCTCATTTTGACTGCCTCCAGAAGTTAGATCAGATGGCAAATTGGATTTGGTGCTAGGTCTTTCCCTTTAGGTTTTACCCCAACAATGTTTTCATTAGTTTCGCTCACTCTCGAAATCAAGCATTTTACAGCAGGTTGGAGCAGCCTGTATCTCAGCACAGGAATAAGGTAGGGAAGAATTCTAAGGCTCATTTTGACTGCCTCCAGAAGTTAGATCAGATGGCAAATTGGATTTGGTGCTAGGTCTTTCCCTTTAGGTTTTACCCCAACAATGTTTTCATTAGTTTCGCTCACTCTCGAAATCAAGCATTTTACAGCAGGTTGGAGCAGCCTGTATCTCAGCACAGGAATAAGGTAGGGAAGAATTCTAAGGCTCATTTTGACTGCCTCCAGAAGTTAGATCAGATGGCAAATTGGATTTGGTGCTAGGTCTTTCCCTTTAGGTTTTACCCCAACAATGTTTTCATTAGTTTCGCTCACTCTCGAAATCAAGCATTTTACAGCAGGTTGGAGCAGCCTGTATCTCAGCACAGGAATAAGGTAGGGAAGAATTCTAAGGCTCATTTTGACTGCCTCCAGAAGTTAGATCAGATGGCAAATTGGATTTGGTGCTAGGTCTTTCCCTTTAGGTTTTACCCCAACAATGTTTTCATTAGTTTCGCTCACTCTCGAAATCAAGCATTTTACAGCAGGTTGGAGCAGCCTGTATCTCAGCACAGGAATAAGGTAGGGAAGAATTCTAAGGCTCATTTTGACTGCCTCCAGAAGTTAGATCAGATGGCAAATTGGATTTGGTGCTAGGTCTTTCCCTTTAGGTTTTACCCCAACAATGTTTTCATTAGTTTCGCTCACTCTCGAAATCAAGCATTTTACAGCAGGTTGGAGCAGCCTGTATCTCAGCACAGGAATAAGGTAGGGAAGAATTCTAAGGCTCATTTTGACTGCCTCCAGAAGTTAGATCAGATGGCAAATTGGATTTGGTGCTAGGTCTTTCCCTTTAGGTTTTACCCCAACAATGTTTTCATTAGTTTCGCTCACTCTCGAAATCAAGCATTTTACAGCAGGTTGGAGCAGCCTGTATCTCAGCACAGGAATAAGGTAGGGAAGAATTCTAAGGCTCATTTTGACTGCCTCCAGAAGTTAGATCAGATGGCAAATTGGATTTGGTGCTAGGTCTTTCCCTTTAGGTTTTACCCCAACAATGTTTTCATTAGTTTCGCTCACTCTCGAAATCAAGCATTTTACAGCAGGTTGGAGCAGCCTGTATCTCAGCACAGGAATAAGGTAGGGAAGAATTCTAAGGCTCATTTTGACTGCCTCCAGAAGTTAGATCAGATGGCAAATTGGATTTGGTGCTAGGTCTTTCCCTTTAGGTTTTACCCCAACAATGTTTTCATTAGTTTCGCTCACTCTCGAAATCAAGCATTTTACAGCAGGTTGGAGCAGCCTGTATCTCAGCACAGGAATAAGGTAGGGAAGAATTCTAAGGCTCATTTTGACTGCCTCCAGAAGTTAGATCAGATGGCAAATTGGATTTGGTGCTAGGTCTTTCCCTTTAGGTTTTACCCCAACAATGTTTTCATTAGTTTCGCTCACTCTCGAAATCAAGCATTTTACAGCAGGTTGGAGCAGCCTGTATCTCAGCACAGGAATAAGGTAGGGAAGAATTCTAAGGCTCATTTTGACTGCCTCCAGAAGTTAGATCAGATGGCAAATTGGATTTGGTGCTAGGTCTTTCCCTTTAGGTTTTACCCCAACAATGTTTTCATTAGTTTCGCTCACTCTCGAAATCAAGCATTTTACAGCAGGTTGGAGCAGCCTGTATCTCAGCACAGGAATAAGGTAGGGAAGAATTCTAAGGCTCATTTTGACTGCCTCCAGAAGTTAGATCAGATGGCAAATTGGATTTGGTGCTAGGTCTTTCCCTTTAGGTTTTACCCCAACAATGTTTTCATTAGTTTCGCTCACTCTCGAAATCAAGCATTTTACAGCAGGTTGGAGCAGCCTGTATCTCAGCACAGGAATAAGGTAGGGAAGAATTCTAAGGCTCATTTTGACTGCCTCCAGAAGTTAGATCAGATGGCAAATTGGATTTGGTGCTAGGTCTTTCCCTTTAGGTTTTACCCCAACAATGTTTTCATTAGTTTCGCTCACTCTCGAAATCAAGCATTTTACAGCAGGTTGGAGCAGCCTGTATCTCAGCACAGGAATAAGGTAGGGAAGAATTCTAAGGCTCATTTTGACTGCCTCCAGAAGTTAGATCAGATGGCAAATTGGATTTGGTGCTAGGTCTTTCCCTTTAGGTTTTACCCCAACAATGTTTTCATTAGTTTCGCTCACTCTCGAAATCAAGCATTTTACAGCAGGTTGGAGCAGCCTGTATCTCAGCACAGGAATAAGGTAGGGAAGAATTCTAAGGCTCATTTTGACTGCCTCCAGAAGTTAGATCAGATGGCAAATTGGATTTGGTGCTAGGTCTTTCCCTTTAGGTTTTACCCCAACAATGTTTTCATTAGTTTCGCTCACTCTCGAAATCAAGCATTTTACAGCAGGTTGGAGCAGCCTGTATCTCAGCACAGGAATAAGGTAGGGAAGAATTCTAAGGCTCATTTTGACTGCCTCCAGAAGTTAGATCAGATGGCAAATTGGATTTGGTGCTAGGTCTTTCCCTTTAGGTTTTACCCCAACAATGTTTTCATTAGTTTCGCTCACTCTCGAAATCAAGCATTTTACAGCAGGTTGGAGCAGCCTGTATCTCAGCACAGGAATAAGGTAGGGAAGAATTCTAAGGCTCATTTTGACTGCCTCCAGAAGTTAGATCAGATGGCAAATTGGATTTGGTGCTAGGTCTTTCCCTTTAGGTTTTACCCCAACAATGTTTTCATTAGTTTCGCTCACTCTCGAAATCAAGCATTTTACAGCAGGTTGGAGCAGCCTGTATCTCAGCACAGGAATAAGGTAGGGAAGAATTCTAAGGCTCATTTTGACTGCCTCCAGAAGTTAGATCAGATGGCAAATTGGATTTGGTGCTAGGTCTTTCCCTTTAGGTTTTACCCCAACAATGTTTTCATTAGTTTCGCTCACTCTCGAAATCAAGCATTTTACAGCAGGTTGGAGCAGCCTGTATCTCAGCACAGGAATAAGGTAGGGAAGAATTCTAAGGCTCATTTTGACTGCCTCCAGAAGTTAGATCAGATGGCAAATTGGATTTGGTGCTAGGTCTTTCCCTTTAGGTTTTACCCCAACAATGTTTTCATTAGTTTCGCTCACTCTCGAAATCAAGCATTTTACAGCAGGTTGGAGCAGCCTGTATCTCAGCACAGGAATAAGGTAGGGAAGAATTCTAAGGCTCATTTTGACTGCCTCCAGAAGTTAGATCAGATGGCAAATTGGATTTGGTGCTAGGTCTTTCCCTTTAGGTTTTACCCCAACAATGTTTTCATTAGTTTCGCTCACTCTCGAAATCAAGCATTTTACAGCAGGTTGGAGCAGCCTGTATCTCAGCACAGGAATAAGGTAGGGAAGAATTCTAAGGCTCATTTTGACTGCCTCCAGAAGTTAGATCAGATGGCAAATTGGATTTGGTGCTAGGTCTTTCCCTTTAGGTTTTACCCCAACAATGTTTTCATTAGTTTCGCTCACTCTCGAAATCAAGCATTTTACAGCAGGTTGGAGCAGCCTGTATCTCAGCACAGGAATAAGGTAGGGAAGAATTCTAAGGCTCATTTTGACTGCCTCCAGAAGTTAGATCAGATGGCAAATTGGATTTGGTGCTAGGTCTTTCCCTTTAGGTTTTACCCCAACAATGTTTTCATTAGTTTCGCTCACTCTCGAAATCAAGCATTTTACAGCAGGTTGGAGCAGCCTGTATCTCAGCACAGGAATAAGGTAGGGAAGAATTCTAAGGCTCATTTTGACTGCCTCCAGAAGTTAGATCAGATGGCAAATTGGATTTGGTGCTAGGTCTTTCCCTTTAGGTTTTACCCCAACAATGTTTTCATTAGTTTCGCTCACTCTCGAAATCAAGCATTTTACAGCAGGTTGGAGCAGCCTGTATCTCAGCACAGGAATAAGGTAGGGAAGAATTCTAAGGCTCATTTTGACTGCCTCCAGAAGTTAGATCAGATGGCAAATTGGATTTGGTGCTAGGTCTTTCCCTTTAGGTTTTACCCCAACAATGTTTTCATTAGTTTCGCTCACTCTCGAAATCAAGCATTTTACAGCAGGTTGGAGCAGCCTGTATCTCAGCACAGGAATAAGGTAGGGAAGAATTCTAAGGCTCATTTTGACTGCCTCCAGAAGTTAGATCAGATGGCAAATTGGATTTGGTGCTAGGTCTTTCCCTTTAGGTTTTACCCCAACAATGTTTTCATTAGTTTCGCTCACTCTCGAAATCAAGCATTTTACAGCAGGTTGGAGCAGCCTGTATCTCAGCACAGGAATAAGGTAGGGAAGAATTCTAAGGCTCATTTTGACTGCCTCCAGAAGTTAGATCAGATGGCAAATTGGATTTGGTGCTAGGTCTTTCCCTTTAGGTTTTACCCCAACAATGTTTTCATTAGTTTCGCTCACTCTCGAAATCAAGCATTTTACAGCAGGTTGGAGCAGCCTGTATCTCAGCACAGGAATAAGGTAGGGAAGAATTCTAAGGCTCATTTTGACTGCCTCCAGAAGTTAGATCAGATGGCAAATTGGATTTGGTGCTAGGTCTTTCCCTTTAGGTTTTACCCCAACAATGTTTTCATTAGTTTCGCTCACTCTCGAAATCAAGCATTTTACAGCAGGTTGGAGCAGCCTGTATCTCAGCACAGGAATAAGGTAGGGAAGAATTCTAAGGCTCATTTTGACTGCCTCCAGAAGTTAGATCAGATGGCAAATTGGATTTGGTGCTAGGTCTTTCCCTTTAGGTTTTACCCCAACAATGTTTTCATTAGTTTCGCTCACTCTCGAAATCAAGCATTTTACAGCAGGTTGGAGCAGCCTGTATCTCAGCACAGGAATAAGGTAGGGAAGAATTCTAAGGCTCATTTTGACTGCCTCCAGAAGTTAGATCAGATGGCAAATTGGATTTGGTGCTAGGTCTTTCCCTTTAGGTTTTACCCCAACAATGTTTTCATTAGTTTCGCTCACTCTCGAAATCAAGCATTTTACAGCAGGTTGGAGCAGCCTGTATCTCAGCACAGGAATAAGGTAGGGAAGAATTCTAAGGCTCATTTTGACTGCCTCCAGAAGTTAGATCAGATGGCAAATTGGATTTGGTGCTAGGTCTTTCCCTTTAGGTTTTACCCCAACAATGTTTTCATTAGTTTCGCTCACTCTCGAAATCAAGCATTTTACAGCAGGTTGGAGCAGCCTGTATCTCAGCACAGGAATAAGGTAGGGAAGAATTCTAAGGCTCATTTTGACTGCCTCCAGAAGTTAGATCAGATGGCAAATTGGATTTGGTGCTAGGTCTTTCCCTTTAGGTTTTACCCCAACAATGTTTTCATTAGTTTCGCTCACTCTCGAAATCAAGCATTTTACAGCAGGTTGGAGCAGCCTGTATCTCAGCACAGGAATAAGGTAGGGAAGAATTCTAAGGCTCATTTTGACTGCCTCCAGAAGTTAGATCAGATGGCAAATTGGATTTGGTGCTAGGTCTTTCCCTTTAGGTTTTACCCCAACAATGTTTTCATTAGTTTCGCTCACTCTCGAAATCAAGCATTTTACAGCAGGTTGGAGCAGCCTGTATCTCAGCACAGGAATAAGGTAGGGAAGAATTCTAAGGCTCATTTTGACTGCCTCCAGAAGTTAGATCAGATGGCAAATTGGATTTGGTGCTAGGTCTTTCCCTTTAGGTTTTACCCCAACAATGTTTTCATTAGTTTCGCTCACTCTCGAAATCAAGCATTTTACAGCAGGTTGGAGCAGCCTGTATCTCAGCACAGGAATAAGGTAGGGAAGAATTCTAAGGCTCATTTTGACTGCCTCCAGAAGTTAGATCAGATGGCAAATTGGATTTGGTGCTAGGTCTTTCCCTTTAGGTTTTACCCCAACAATGTTTTCATTAGTTTCGCTCACTCTCGAAATCAAGCATTTTACAGCAGGTTGGAGCAGCCTGTATCTCAGCACAGGAATAAGGTAGGGAAGAATTCTAAGGCTCATTTTGACTGCCTCCAGAAGTTAGATCAGATGGCAAATTGGATTTGGTGCTAGGTCTTTCCCTTTAGGTTTTACCCCAACAATGTTTTCATTAGTTTCGCTCACTCTCGAAATCAAGCATTTTACAGCAGGTTGGAGCAGCCTGTATCTCAGCACAGGAATAAGGTAGGGAAGAATTCTAAGGCTCATTTTGACTGCCTCCAGAAGTTAGATCAGATGGCAAATTGGATTTGGTGCTAGGTCTTTCCCTTTAGGTTTTACCCCAACAATGTTTTCATTAGTTTCGCTCACTCTCGAAATCAAGCATTTTACAGCAGGTTGGAGCAGCCTGTATCTCAGCACAGGAATAAGGTAGGGAAGAATTCTAAGGCTCATTTTGACTGCCTCCAGAAGTTAGATCAGATGGCAAATTGGATTTGGTGCTAGGTCTTTCCCTTTAGGTTTTACCCCAACAATGTTTTCATTAGTTTCGCTCACTCTCGAAATCAAGCATTTTACAGCAGGTTGGAGCAGCCTGTATCTCAGCACAGGAATAAGGTAGGGAAGAATTCTAAGGCTCATTTTGACTGCCTCCAGAAGTTAGATCAGATGGCAAATTGGATTTGGTGCTAGGTCTTTCCCTTTAGGTTTTACCCCAACAATGTTTTCATTAGTTTCGCTCACTCTCGAAATCAAGCATTTTACAGCAGGTTGGAGCAGCCTGTATCTCAGCACAGGAATAAGGTAGGGAAGAATTCTAAGGCTCATTTTGACTGCCTCCAGAAGTTAGATCAGATGGCAAATTGGATTTGGTGCTAGGTCTTTCCCTTTAGGTTTTACCCCAACAATGTTTTCATTAGTTTCGCTCACTCTCGAAATCAAGCATTTTACAGCAGGTTGGAGCAGCCTGTATCTCAGCACAGGAATAAGGTAGGGAAGAATTCTAAGGCTCATTTTGACTGCCTCCAGAAGTTAGATCAGATGGCAAATTGGATTTGGTGCTAGGTCTTTCCCTTTAGGTTTTACCCCAACAATGTTTTCATTAGTTTCGCTCACTCTCGAAATCAAGCATTTTACAGCAGGTTGGAGCAGCCTGTATCTCAGCACAGGAATAAGGTAGGGAAGAATTCTAAGGCTCATTTTGACTGCCTCCAGAAGTTAGATCAGATGGCAAATTGGATTTGGTGCTAGGTCTTTCCCTTTAGGTTTTACCCCAACAATGTTTTCATTAGTTTCGCTCACTCTCGAAATCAAGCATTTTACAGCAGGTTGGAGCAGCCTGTATCTCAGCACAGGAATAAGGTAGGGAAGAATTCTAAGGCTCATTTTGACTGCCTCCAGAAGTTAGATCAGATGGCAAATTGGATTTGGTGCTAGGTCTTTCCCTTTAGGTTTTACCCCAACAATGTTTTCATTAGTTTCGCTCACTCTCGAAATCAAGCATTTTACAGCAGGTTGGAGCAGCCTGTATCTCAGCACAGGAATAAGGTAGGGAAGAATTCTAAGGCTCATTTTGACTGCCTCCAGAAGTTAGATCAGATGGCAAATTGGATTTGGTGCTAGGTCTTTCCCTTTAGGTTTTACCCCAACAATGTTTTCATTAGTTTCGCTCACTCTCGAAATCAAGCATTTTACAGCAGGTTGGAGCAGCCTGTATCTCAGCACAGGAATAAGGTAGGGAAGAATTCTAAGGCTCATTTTGACTGCCTCCAGAAGTTAGATCAGATGGCAAATTGGATTTGGTGCTAGGTCTTTCCCTTTAGGTTTTACCCCAACAATGTTTTCATTAGTTTCGCTCACTCTCGAAATCAAGCATTTTACAGCAGGTTGGAGCAGCCTGTATCTCAGCACAGGAATAAGGTAGGGAAGAATTCTAAGGCTCATTTTGACTGCCTCCAGAAGTTAGATCAGATGGCAAATTGGATTTGGTGCTAGGTCTTTCCCTTTAGGTTTTACCCCAACAATGTTTTCATTAGTTTCGCTCACTCTCGAAATCAAGCATTTTACAGCAGGTTGGAGCAGCCTGTATCTCAGCACAGGAATAAGGTAGGGAAGAATTCTAAGGCTCATTTTGACTGCCTCCAGAAGTTAGATCAGATGGCAAATTGGATTTGGTG
>NW_027145207.1:0-26236 GCF_026170545.1 Melanerpes formicivorus | reverse complement strand
CTCCATTTGTGACTGTCACTATCTTTTCCAACAGAACAGTGATCAGCTCTCTCCTCCACTGTTCAAACTCCAAAGTAAAGCCTAACCAACAGGTCTCACCAGCAAAGGCACTGTGAGCAGCTGAGGAAAGGAGTGACAGCTGTAAATACCTGCTTGCTGTGCAGTCTGTGGGATCTGTTGACTCCGCTGTGCATTGTACTGAACTGAGGCAATGGGTCTGTACTGCTGAGTTGTTGAGGTAGGGTACTGACCAGATGGGTAATAATACACTGGCATCTGCAAGGAAAGACAAAAGCAGCTAACTATGGACTCTAAACATTCACAAAATTAAACAGAACTGGAAATGGAACAAGGGTTCAAACCAAGCATATAAATGGTAATCAAGAGGAGAGGTTTGCATTGTCTCTCTTCAAGAGCTACTGCTTGCTTTCAGCTCTGCTAAGAAAAGGGCTATCAGTGCCCAGATTTGTTCTCAGATACTTTGAGAAACAGAAGAAAAAATAATTTTAATTAAAAGAGATAAAATCTTCCAGGATGCATAAAAAGCTACCAAATGCACATAGCAAAACCAAAAAAACCCAAAATAAAATCAGAGCAAAATATCAAATGCTGCCTAAGATATGTGAATGCAAACAACACCTTCCATGGCAACATGCAGACAGCATGCTGAACGCCTGAGTGACCCCTGGAGGAAATGGGCAATTTAAAGCAAAGAGGGTGGGAGCAAAAACATTTGGAAGCAAGAAGGAGGGAAAGACAGAGTCTGTGCACCCTTAACACTTGCAAGCAACAATTACTGAATTCACACTTGAGTTGCACAGCTACATCCTTCCTTGCAGGAACGTGTCCCTCTGAGGCCTCTCTTGCACTTGGTGTGAATATAATTACAGTTCAAAACACAGTGCTAGCTGTTTTGTTGCAGGAGCTGAAGGTAGATACTGAGTCTGCAAGTGCTGCTGGGTGGGCTTCTTCCTCCTGTTGTCATTACAGAGCAACATGCACTACATCACTGCATCATAAAGGAGAACGGGAGAGTTGGAGGAGGGCGACTGGAGCTAAAGATTCTCCCTGTATGTGCTACCTCACTGTTACGGAGACATGTGAGCTAAACAGGTTCAAATGACCTTTGGCAAACTCAAAGCACTCAAACTTTTTCATTTTCACCTGCAGGAGATGCTGGAGGCACCCAACAGAGCTCAGCAGCATATGGTCCCTCCCTGATATTAAAAGAAGGGTTGGTGTAAAACATAGACATGGATAAAGTAGGTGGCTGAGGGTTTTGGAAGGATTCACTTTCGTGTCTCAGGAGTACATCTCTGTGCCTGTAGCTGAAACATATTATTTGTCCTTCCTGATATTGCTTTAGTGAAGAGTGAAATTAGAGGGATCAGAGACAAGAAGTATCACTTCACATTGTCTACTCTGACCCTCCTGAATTTTTCAGAGTCTTGATACATCAGTGCTGCTAACACCTTTGCTCTTCAGCAGAACCCACCATGTTTGTGTAGCAGCCTACTGACATGACAAATTACACTTGAATTGCTTTCCCATGTGAATGCACAATCTAACATTGGAGCTTCTGCTTGTGTAACACACTTCATGTGCAGAACCAGAGGTTTCTGCTGCAGTAACAAGGATGTCAACACTGCTATATGGTTAGCATTGTAAAACAATAATTAGAAAAATGTCCTTCTTGGACCATAACCTAAACAAAGGCTGCCTTCTTTAGCCTAAAAGCATTGTTTCCTGTTCTTAATCCTTGAAAAATCTCCCCTCTTTAATAACTACCATGGCAGTGGTTGACAGATAATCCTTACACCCTTAGATACTCTTATTTTGAAGGTGAAAACCTTTCTTATTTGAAGGCTGACCATTACACTGCATTTAATTTTTTTCCTCTCACATACACATTCTCTTTATTTACCTTATACTATAACAGGAGTGGGCAACCCACTTCAGAGACACTCATGAAATGGTATAAACAGCTATTACTTTTTCCTCCACCTAATCTGCTTTGTCACCAGACGATGGGCAGAGACTCAGCACAGCACTGGCTTTCTAATTTGTTTTGTCCACGTACAGTTCAAGCCCACTCTCAGGCTGGGTCTCCCTTGGACTGCTCTCTAGCTGCAAATCCACAGGTATGTGCTGTAGTAAGAATGGGATTCCATACATCTTTCAGGCTTATTTCACTTTTCTCCATTATCTCTTTATTGACTTAGAGCTTGATTCAGGCTGGATGTGGCTCTTAGCAACCTGATCTAGTGTGAAGGGTCTGTGCCCATGGCAGAGGGGTTGGAACTGAATGATCCTTGAGGTCTCTTCCAACCCTAACAATTCTATGATTCTATTCTGCCATCAGGCAGACATTCTACCTTTGAACATTGCTGGGTTTGGATCAACACCCTCAGCCAGCTGGTAAGTGATGCTGACACAATTGCTAATAGCAGTTAACATCTGCCTGCATGGGCATGAAGGCAAACCCCGGTGATGTATGGACACATGGAGGCACCATCTCTTCCCAGTACTTAACTGACTGGGATCAGTCATTCCTCAAGGCATCTTCTCTCTGTATGCCCTGCCCCCCTTTACCCCCCCATTACAATGACAGCAACGAAATGTAATTGCTTATGCACAGCTGCATGACGACCTCCAAATACAATGTCCTGAGATCATCCAGAAAAGACCTACTCACTTGCAGTGACTCCCCCACCTTCACCACAACAAGTTCCTAGAGGAGACATGCTATGAACAAAGATTTCATCTTAGGGTAGCTTTGGACTCTCTAGGAGGGGTTGCAAAATTAATTCAGGTGAAAAATCCCTCAAAATGTGTATTACTTGCCCAAGCCTCTCCAAGAATCCATGCCATCTCATTTTTAGACACCATGTTGCCAGCATACCTTCCATAAAGAATGAGTCAAAGGTGAAAAATTAATTTTAAGGGAACATATCCTTTCCCATGGGCATAGTACTTGCAGTTTTCCCAGAATCAGAATTGTCAGGGTTGGAAGGGACTCCAAGAATCATCCAGTTCCAACCCCCCTGCCATGGGCAGGGACACTTCACACTACAGCAGGTTGCTGACAGCCACATCCAGCCTGGCCTTGAAAACCTCCAGGGTTGTGGCTTCCACCACCTCCCTGGGCAACTTTGTGCCAGTGTCTCACCACCCTCATGGGGAAGAACTTCTTTCCCTTTTGCTCATTTGCAGAGGCAGAGCAGTGATAAGCACCACTGAGACAGTGCTGCAAAAACCCGAGGAGGACCCTTGCTGAAGTGCCTGGGCCCATAAGTGCTATAGAAGAACCACTGGAATGAGAATAGTATTGAAAATAGAAGACAAGACAGAAAATAAAGCTGTGTGTTTTGTGATCCAGAAAGCAGAGAGGCATTTGCTGCTAAAAATCCCTCTCAGCAAAGCCAGACTAATGGTTGGCTTGTTTTTTTTCCAACTGGCTGAACAAAGACAGATCATTATTTTCAGGTTATTAAATGATGACTCTGTTGTCAAGCTGGGCAGCAGCTGTGATGAAAGAAGTAGAAAAAGCCTGGTAAGGGACCCTCCTTACTTTTTAGGCATGTCATTTCAAAGCCAGACTCCTTCTGCTTTCATACAGACTGGGAGAGTGAAACTTGGAGAGCAGCTGAGGAGCCATGTTTAACTCAACTTCAATCCAAAAGCTAAGAATTCAAATGTGGTACCATTGGCTCTGTCTGCTTTTAGAGCATTTCTTTCTCCTCCTTTCAGCTCCCATACTCACAAGACTTCCACCTAAGTTTTCACAGCTGTGTTCCAACAGCATGCAGGGCACCATAGCCCACTTGCTAGAACTTTATCAGCCATGCATTTCACAGGATGACAGAATCATTTTGGTTGAGACCTTTAAGATCATCAAGCCAATCTCTTTAACCCAACACTGGAAAGTCACCACTACATCATGTCCCTCGACACCACAGCTACATGTCATTTAAACACCTCCAGGGATGGGGGCTCCATCACTTTCCTGGGCAGCCTGTTCCAGGGCTTCACAACCCTTCCTGTGAAGAATTTTTTGCTAGTATTGAACCTAAACCTGCCCTGGTGCAACTCAAGGCCATCTCTTGCCACATCTCTTTCTACTTGGGAGAACAGACTGGCTCTCCCACATTTAGAGGAACTAATTAACCATGAGATTCAAGCCTCTTTTTCACTGGTATAAATTCAATGGCAGCATTTAAGACACGGAAGTGCTTTCACATTGATTGCCTCACACTGATCAATGCACCGCCATGTTTTGCCTGCACTGACATCTATACTGCACCTTTTGGTTTTTTAAAGCTTGTTTCAGACTACCTGCTCTGGCACCTGAAAGCAGCCTTGTTATTGCATCTAAGCCCAAAAGAGTAAAGGGGGAATCAGATTGCCAAGAGCCACTGCCTCAGTGAAATTTTGTCACAGCAGGCAGGACAGAGAGTTGAGGTCTAGCTGCCCTGCACAGAAAGCTGAGCTGTTAGGGCAGAGGAATTACTATTTCCCAGTGTCTCACCACCCTCTTGGGGAAGAACTTCTTCCTAACATCCAGTCTGAATCTACCCACTGCTAGTTTTGCTCCATTCCCCCCAGTCCCATCACTCCCTGATACCCTAAATCATCCTTCCCCAGCCTTCCTGTAGCCCCCTTCAGATACTGGAAGGCCACAGTAAGGTTGTCACAGAGGGATGTGAGCATCCAGTATTCTTCAGGCCAGTCAGTGATCTAATTAAGCGGATCCCTGGCCCACTGAAAACATTCTAAGAGTAAACCTGCTTCACTACTATGGCGATACAGAATTCCATTAACAAAGCCAACTGGAGGTTTTCACCAAGAAGTAACAAACAGCATCACCAGGAAGGTTTACCCAACTTTTACATTAAAAGAAAAGAAAGATAATAATAAAGATTTTTTATTTTTTAATAAATTTGCTTTCTAACCATAAAATGCAAATGGGAGAAGTACTATCAGAACCATCCTAAAGCAGAGTTCAAATGAAGTTATCTGTAACTGGGTAAAGAATTTAGCTTTTTTTTTATTTAAGAGCATGCCTTGAAAATGGGCCAGAAAGTCTTCTGTGCATTTTACTTCTTGACAGTAATCACTTTCAATATTCTGTAGAGGTACCCAGGAGACAAGTAGAGATGTTTGGTAGTGAACAGTAAAACATAATCAGTCTTCAGGAAGACAGTTAAAATTACTGATCTGTGACACCTCACATGTTCAAGTCAATTAAATATGATTAATGACTACCTGGGCTGATGTGCACATTGCTCTTTTGGTATATACACAGGGAAAAAGGACTACAGCTATTTACTCACCCTCCTCCTTCATATTCATGTGCACGTGTGTCCTGGGCTACAGACATACACTGAGAAAAGGGCTTGAGGACAGGGAAGAAATTGCTGGAATTCAGGAAATCACAGAGGCTCTGCAAGTGTCCTGATGCCTATAAGTATGCTAAACTTTGATCCCAGGAACCAGGAATAACCTTAATAATCTTGCAGCTGTTTTTGTGGGGGTTTGTTGTTGTTGTTCATTTGTTTTGTTGTGTCGTTTGCTTCTGTCTGATTTTTTAACTCTTTTTTTTTTGTTTGGGGGTGGGTGGTGTTTGTTTATTTGGGGGTAGTGTGTGTGTGTGTTTGGGGGTTTTGTGTGGTTGTTTTTGGTTAGTTGGTTGCTTTGCTTTGGTTTGCATTTGACTTTTCCTAGGATGGTCTCTTTGTGGTGCTACAGTGAGCGGCACGGTGGTGAAGGCTTTGCATACCTGAGCAGGTGGTGGCGGTTGTTGCACGAAGCCCTGTGGCGGCGGCGGGGGCTGCAGCACTTGCTGGGACACGGGTGGACCCGAACCTGTGAAACCCCCTGGGGGAAGCTGCTGGCTCGGGGAGGCCATGATGTAACCTGTCTGCTGTGCAGGCTGCTGCAGGATAGGCGATGGGTAGACAGGGCCAGAAGGCGACTCGGGGTTGTCTCCCGATGACTGGCGACTCAAACTCATCTGGTTAAACTGCGTTGTCATGTCGTCCCGCTGCAGGGCAAAAGGCAGCAGAAAATGAGGTAGACAGGATGTCTGCAGCAGACATGCAAATTAGCCACACAAAAGAGGTTCAAACAGAGCAGGAGGGGGAAAGGAATGGCTCGGCCCCAAGGAGTGCCGAGCTCTGCATGGACAGCTATAAAAACGGAGTCAATTAAAAGCATTATAAATGCTTTGACAAAAGACTTCTGGACTGCGAGGTGAATGGCATCACTTGGCACCAAAGTCAGTTATTTTGGCTTTTACTTTGTGTCTTGTGTGTCCCCCTCACCTTTTATTCCTAAATGACAAAGGAACTTTACACTGTTCAAAAGAGGGCATTTTAAATCTAAAGGGCATGAAAATAACGTGGTGAGTAACTCTTTCCCCCAAACGCAGAATTCCTCAGCCAAACACATGCTGCTAATTTCACCTCCGTCTCAAAATGATTCTGAGAGGAGTTGAGAAGGTTTCAGATGCAGACCCTTTCCTTTTTGGAATCTTTTGAAAACCCAAGGCTGCTAACATAGAGAATATAACCAAAAGAAAAAAGAAAAAGCTAAGCCTTCATTTGCCATTTCAAGGCTTTTTATTCAGTGTTGGAAAGAAACAAGTCCCTTATTTCACTAGAGGGGGATAAAAAAATACATCTATGGCAGGATGAAAGTACCAGATAAAGTCAATGGGCCTATGTGTTACCACGTGTGGTAATGCCACAAGGATGCTAAACAGCCTTGCCAAAAGATCCATACTGATCAACACTCTCAGGTTTATTCTGGGAAGGCCAAGGATTTGCAAATGTGGTTCTATGCATCTCCACTTGTGCCCATATCATAAACCTTTTAAACACTCAACATCAAAGCTTACTCCAAACAATAAACGCAGCACAAAACTCCATCGTGTGCTACTCTGCATATTATGGTCCCCTCCTCATATCCCCTCTCAGACAGGGAATAAGCACTATAAAAATGCTTTTCACTTAGAACATCCTTGCTGTCTTGTGTTTTGGTTTTGTTTTTTTAAAGGAGCCTCTTCGGTTTTGTTTGTATCTCTGTGGTGTTCATTCTCCAAAACCATCCTGCACAATGTATTTATTGTCAGGAAACTGCAGAATAGGGAAAGGGAAAAATAGATGTAAGGCACTGCCAGAGAATGCACAGTGACCTTCCATGACCAGAGGAGGTATCGTGAGCCAAGACTCCTGCAGGTCTTCAGGTGGTGTAAGAAAGCAATGCTCTTGCCTTGCCACAACCCCACAACCATATTCAGCTAGATCTGTTATCTGTTTCTTTACAAAGCCAGGATATTTGTTTCCCTCATGGCAAATGCCTACAAGCACATTCAATGAGAAACTTCACTGAACCAGGAATGCCTCTGGGTACGCACAACAAAGACCAAGAGCTTCCAACCCCTTATGATTTATACATTGTATGCTGAAGACATTAACTCAGGTGAAGTTTTGCTGTTAAACTAGTCACTAAAAATCAGTAGAGCAACCTGAGATGCCTGAAAGACTGTGTTCAAGAGAATTAGCATTGAGATATGCAACTTCTCTTCACCACAGAACGCTCTTTATTGTCCTTTAAATGGTACTGCTCATCTACCAGGCATTAATAACACCACTTTAAGCTGCATGAATCTGTTCAGCTTTGTTTCCATCTCTTACTATGTGACATCTCTATCTCAGGAAAGAAAAATAATAATAATAAAAAAATCAGTCATAAACAAGATTACCAGAGAAAGAGAGACAAAAGAACAGAGTAAAAAAATTATAAAATAGTAATTGCAGTGCCTCTGAAGATGTCAGCTTCATTTTACCAACAGGATAATCTGAGCCCTGCAAGCACCAAGCCAGATTGAGACTCTAGAAGAGCATTCTGTTTCTTTTTATGTGACATGTGGGCTGGTGCCTTGTCATGATGCATAGCACAGCACAGCTTCTGCAGCTGCCCCACCACTGCTCTCTTTCCCAAGTGCTCTGGTATCACCAGGGAATAAATCCAGGCTATGGATTTACTGTCCTGATAAAACAGTAGAAAAAGCAATGATCTCTAGAGGTGTCCTCTCCAGCCTTTGTTGATACAAAAAGGGGTAACTCAAATCTCAAATGCCCAACTTAGCTGTTTAAGGTCCCTTGACACAAAGTGAGGAGATTCAAGCTCCTACCACAGGCACAACAGAAGGTTTTTCTGAAGACTCTCCTAACCAGGTAGAGAGCCCTGCTCCTAACATCACCCTGGAGCTTAGGAACCAAAACCACAGGGACGCTCTTACAAAATGCTCGTCAGTAGCGAAAGTGCCCAGGCAAAGGAGGATTTGGATGGGGCTCTCCTGTGGGACAGCCCTCGCAGTGCTCCCCAGAGGCTCTTGGGCATACTCATGTCCACACACCCAACTTCAAGGAAAGGAAAATAAATAAATAAATGAATGCAAATCTTTAGTACCACAGAAAACTGCTGCGTTGGAGAGACAGGCAGGAGATGCTGGGGAGGATAAGAAACGGCTGGATATTGTACTGACTGAGAAGATGGCTGCATTGCCTGAACAGGCTGCAAAACAAACACAGGGAAAGACAATGAATACAACCTACAGAGAGAGAGAGAGAACAACAACCACCACCACACTTCTGTCACTGAGAGCAAAGGTCTCAAACATAGCTCTGAAAACGCAGGTGACTCATTGCCAGCCCAAGCACAGGAGGTCAGCTCCTGTGGTTTTTAGTCTTCATTTTAGCCTTGTACCAGGACAATTCCTTATTACAGATTTCCCTGCCTATTTTCATATATTTGATGGCTGTTAGATTAAATAAAGCCACAGCTCTACTTTATTACTGATGTGAGGCAAAGCCAAATTAGGATTCTGCATTTAATTTACAGAGAGAGAATGGAAGAGCAGCACAGAACAAGTGTACATTTGAATTTTCCTGATAATGACTGATTTAACTCCGAGTGTGTCATAGGCAAAGGCATAATGACTGTAAAGCTGCTTTAGCAGAACACAATAGCTAAAAAAAAATTGACAAAGAGCAGGCTGCAAATTATCAACAGACAGGCCCATCAGCTTGGAGCAGATGTTTATCTAAGAGAAAGAACAATTTTCTACAGCACTATTACCTTGGAATAGAGCTTTACTATTCCTTTCATTTTAATCTCTCATTTAACTTGAGTCTTACACAGGCTTGGTGCTACGTCTGTCTTCTAAAAGTGCTAAGGTAAATCAAGAAATAAGAACCAAACCCATGGAAGGCCAAACCCAGTAAAATCAAAGCAACCTTACTGAATTTAAACATTGCATTTCAGGTTAACCTGGGATGAAACTGTGCCAAGTTATAAAGCCACACAAGTACCACAGTAGATCTTGGCTGCTCTGTAAATAGGCAAGATGCAGGATTCTTGCTTGAGTAGTTCCCTCTGCTTGCTCTGCTCTGGGAGAGCAGACACACAATGCACAACATTAAGTTTGAGCTAGTGCCAAACCCTACTGCCCATGTTCTGACATATTTGGCTCCATGCCACTGCCAGCCCAGAGGCCACAGACTCAACATACTGTGGCACCATGCCCAAACAACGCTGCCCTTTCCCTCTCCTCCTGTAGCTTCTATCTCAGAGCAGTCATGGCCAGAACACGGGCTGCAGACAGAACCCATGGTCTGGGGAGGGGACCTCAGAGAGTGGGCTACCCATAGATTATGCCTGGTATTACCAGATGTGGAAGAGTTTGTAGAGCTCTGCCTTGTCCTTGATTCTTTGACTCAATCCCATTGCTGTCAAAAGGGACAGGGAATGGTCCCTGGCTCTTTGGGGGGAATTGCAGACTGCACTAGTTTGAGAATGAATGCTTCAGCTCTCAATTATGGGCAATTTTTTGCCAAAGCAATTTATGTAGATATACAGCAGCTTGCTTAACAGTCCTTTTCAAAATTAAGCCATGCTTTAGATGGAACTGAAAAAGGAATCTTTCCTCTTCATCTGCCTTGAAAATAAAGACCATGATGCCCATTTGTTTCAAAAGAAAAGAACACCCTGGTACTTGGTCTAACTGTACCCTTCCCTCCTACCCTTCAGAGGATCATCCTTTGTAACCCTGAAAGCTGCTTCTGTTTTTCCAGAGGCCACCACACATACCTGTGTGACAAGGTGACTTGCCATTTGCTGCTGTGGCTGTTGAACCTGCTGAGGCTGCTGGGATGAAGGCTGCTGCTGAGACTGTCCCACCATCTGGCTCCTCATCGTCTGCTGGCTACTGGGAGGGTTGTATATTGCCGGCGTCCCATCAGGATTTACAAAGGGTTGACCTGAAACAACAGACCCTGCCTTTGCTGAACACTTTAAAGAAGATGTTTTCTGCATGAAATCACACAGCCTTGCTTTAACTGACCACTCTTGAGCTGACCAGCTCCAGCAGCAGCACGCTCATCACTCATTACACTAGCAGACATCTCTTGGCAAAGCAGACAGCAGATACTTGCTTTGGAAGGATAATTTTCCAAGGAATGGGTGCAAGGTTACCATGGATATAAACTGATTTAGATACTATGGTTACCTGAAGCCATTCAATGATGAGTCAGCTCACAGTAATATTGATCTCTGGAGCAAACATCAGAGGTAGAGAATACTTTACTGCCACACAACAGCAGTCAAATGCACACAGCTCCTCCTGACACACGGGTTTGTATGGAAAGGAAAAAAAACCCAAACCTACCCTCGTTAATTATTTATTTGCATGCTCTAATTTAAACATGGTGCTGCACTTCTAAGAGCTGTAGCCTGTGTAGTAAGAGAGGCAGTTATCATGGAAGTAACATTTAAGATCTCTTTGAAAATGTCTTCTCTACAGGTTCTACTAAGCTGCTCAGCTACTAAGTTCCTTCAGATACTGTAGCCGATGGAAGTAACCTTGGAAATGCAATGTTTGTTAAAAAGAAAAACAAAACCCTAAACCCAAGCAACCAACCCAAACCTAAAAACAACAACCAAACAAAAGTTAACTCGAATCGTTGCCTTGCAAAGAAAGAAATGGCATTTCTGTTGTGGGGAAAATGTTTTCTATGATCTCAGTTCTCTTTTCACTTCCATCACAAATTCATAAAGCAAAGAGATTACAAATATTTCCATGAGGGAAAAAAAAAACAAACAAGAAAGGAATTTTAGCAATGAAGTGGTAACAATTAAAGCAGGTAACTAAAATATCTGAGACAAAAAGGTTGATTTGGAGAAACTTTGTGATTGAGAGCAACAGTGAAACACAATTTCTGATCTATACACTATTAGAACCTACACTGTTCTATCTACTTCTCAGCCTTTCAATTCCTCCCTCTATGATCAGTCATGGTCAGAAATGCATTGGAAACCTTGCCTTCTCTCCCTAAAGCAGCAAGACTTGCTGGATGAAGTCACCATATTACATTGGGCATGTCTCACACTCAACAGTGAGAAAGGTGATGAGCAGAGACAGTGGAAGAGAAGCACGGGGGGTGTTTCCCGTGGCTCAGTAAAGGGTGTCAGACTTGGAAGAGAAAAGGTCCAGCAATGCTTTTAAAGATGAAGAAGGAAAGAAAAAAAGAAAAAAAGAAAAGAAAAGGACCTTTCATGAAGAAGTCTTGAAATAAGAAATGAGAGGAAGAGATCAGACAGCAACAAAGAAGACATTTGTAAGTTGTGAACTGTGGCCCTGACAGAAGGGCAAAGACTGCAATGCCACTTAAAGGAGTAAGAATGAAATGTAAATGATCTGAAATTGTCAAAGAGGTAAAGGCAGAGAATGTGTCAAGAGGAATCCTTTAAGGGGTAGAACAGCCCGGTGAAGCAGGTGAAATGGAAAATAAAATAGCACAGCACATAAATGGTCCTCTCACAAAAAGCTTCTTAATTCTGTGGAAGGAGGAAGGAGAACCGGAGGAAGCAAAGAAGACTGCAGATATGGAAGAGAAAGTGTGGAAAGTGTGAGAAGGAGCTGAGAGGTATAACTGAAGCATGGAGGTACTGACAGCATCTGTGGATGCCATTAGAGGCTCGCAGAGTCAGTGACTACGTAGTGTGCAAGGAAGCACAATCTTTAAAGGGCACAGCATCATGATTAAAAGAGAGAAAAAGACTGGAAGTAGCCACTCTGCAAGAGGAGAAGAAAGAGCTAAAGAATGGTGTTGCTTAGGGAAAGAAAATCTATTCATTACAGGAAACAAAGCTCCTTTTTCCTTTTCTTTAAACTGTCTTCTCTTCATCTGTGTTACTGACAGCATCCATCACACTGATAGCTTATCACAGCAATCAGTCTCCTCCCTATGGAGCTGCTTTTGTAATGCTATCCTAATAAGTTGCAAAGATTCTGAGCCCAAAGAGTGGCAAATTTGCAGCAGGCATTTCCCTGCAAGCTAAAAGCACAGCAGACACTTCTGTACAACCTGACTTCCAGCCCAGGTAGTAGTGTGAAGCTAGATGGCTGGGACCAGAATTTCAGCCTCCCTCCATTTTCTGTCCTATGTGTGTACTTCCAGAAACAAACCACTGGGGTTAAAGGAAACAAAGTTATATATACACAAAATCTTTGCTGCCTGAATGTTCAACATACCAACACACCTGGAACTCTCCAGGATGTCTCTGCAGACAGTGAGGCACACGCTAGGAGGAAGATGAGGTGGCTCTGGTCTAGTGACAGTATTGAAAGGCATTGTGTACCGACTGTAGAAAAAGACTCCCTAGGTACCATGGAGGAACATGAGCCAGCTGCTGCAAATGCCTACATTGATAAAAGAGGTGTAGGAGATGCTCCTCTTAAATAGCTCTTCTGGCTTGCAAGTGTAGTGAGCCTCCAGTCCTTGCCGTGGCCAGGAACGAGCATAAGCTCTCAGCTGTTGGTGGGCTCAAAGCAGCAAGGATTCCTTTCATCTGCTTCTCCTTGTCCTATCACCTGAATTAAGGATGACTTCTGACTGTGCCTGCTGAATTTTGTATGGAAGTGGATCACACACCCCATGAAATTCCATCTGTATTGACCAAGGGATTCCAGTGTTGCAGACAGAACTATCAACTACCAGAACACCAGAGATGAGTAAATGAATAAGGATGGCTTTTGTCTTACGTCCATCTCTCGTTCTACCATCTCCACTGAGTTTTTAAGAAGTGTCCAAACCCCTCCTCTGCTGACAGAGGTGGGATCTCATGTCAATGATGCAATTGCTTGAAAAATACACAAAACAGACAAAAATAGTAAAGGCTTTAGAAAAGTGTAAGTCTGGGCAAGCTGCTAAGTCACCTCTCTGGAAAGGCCTTATTACATTTGACTCTAAACAAACAAGAACTCCTTCCTGATTTTATATGAGCTGATATTTATTGATCAGCCCCAGATATCCCAAAGTATTTGTGGAAATCTTGGTTTAGTAGTTTGTTAAGGCTTTGCTGTCCTTGACTGAATCCTGACCAAGTATTTTAGCAGTTAACTTACAAATAAGCTTTATACATTTGCACCTAATTACTAGAACACAGGGGTGTAGCATACCTAAAAGACTGGTTATAAACAAAAATTCCCCCAGTAAAGCTCCTGAATGCTCCATTAAGGACTTGGAAAAAAATATTTCAGACTTCAAGCCTCAGATCCCAGTATAATGGAAAATACATTTCACTGTAGGCTCTGTTATTTTAAACCCAGCATAACTCAGCTAAGGTTGACAGCACAGCCAGTCATGGTTACCGATATAGTCTGAGTCAGTGAGGAATCATCAGTCTCAACCTCCCTGAACCTTTTCAATATTGTCAGTACAATAATGTGGGGAGTCATAGCATAACATGATCTGGACTTCACCTGGACCAAGGACGTAACAAATTGCCTTAATTTTTCATCAAGCACTTGGGTTCAAGCTGAGTGGTTTTTGAGGCATCCACAGTGCTTGGCTGCCTGAGTGCCTGGTTTGTGCGCTGCAGTGCTGCTAAGTACCAGGGATGGGGAAGGTTACAACTCTCTCTTATCACAGAAGTTCAAATTTAAATACAATTCCTAATCATACAGCTCACAGAGCAAAATTAACTCTGAAGTACTAATTCAAATGCAGCCCTTAAGCCTTTTGAAATTCTGCAGTTAAGCACAACCTCTAAGACTTTGACCTCCTATTTTGGCTGCACTGTATTTCAGCACACTTGACATGGGTATCTGTCCTTAGTGAGGCTAACAGGATCTCGAGTATGTCTGCAGCCAAGGAGTGGCAGCCTTTACAAGATGCATATCCTGTCTGGGGCCCCACCAGTGTTTTGTATCACTTTCCAGTGGCTGTGCCACAACAGCCTCAGAAGGTCAATCCAGCTTTGCCTGCAGATTTGAAACCTGCCAAATGTAATTTTCCACATAGATTTGCTACTTCCTCAAGGGAAATATCTCTAGAAAGAAGAAATGTGCCCATTCTCCAGATGACACCATGAACACTGGAGGACAGTACCAGGGAGGAGGGCATTGTACTGACCTGTGTGCGGGTTCAGAAGGATACTGCCAGGTGGTATCCCTGCAGCTTCAAGTGGAAGAATGATATAGCTGGTGTTGCTGGGGGCCACCTGGCCACTCATCCCATTCTCAGGGTAGGACACGCTGCCTGAAGAGCTGGCTGTCACCCCAGGGACAAGGGATGCACTTTGGAGAGGCTGATGTATTCGTGACAGTGATCCTGAGGAGCCAGCGCTGCTGGAAGACTCTGAGCCTAATGGAGAGACACAGCCACACACTAGTCCATGCCCAGCTGGCAGGAGGGAGGTTTTCACTCCCTGCCAAGCTCAGTTTCCAGTGTTATTTCTACAGTTCTAAAGACCACTTTCCTCTCCCAACACCTGCTGCCCCCATGCACTAAATAACCTTTATCAAACACAACACAAACCACTCAGCATGTATTTATCGCACCAAAGTATTGGTTCATAAGGTAAACAAGCTGAAAACAAGAGTTGGTAAATGAAAACTAAAGTAAATAAACAAACAAGCCCAACAAAGCAAGGCACAACCCCCCACCAAACATTCTCTGTAAGTGAAAACCCAGCAACTGAGTTCAGCCAGGGAACAAGGGAGCTGCTCCATACATGTCTTAACTTAAAGCTATCTAAAAGCCTAACACTTTGGGGACTGGCTTTTCAGCACCTAGCCTATTAAAATTGATCAACCAAGAGAAATCAAGCCTGCTAAAACACATTTGTGCCTGGAAGGATGAGGAGACACCTTATTTTAAACCCCCAAAATGACTTCCTTCCAAACTTCAGAGATTTTATCTGCTGGGATCTCAATTTGCTGCCCATAAAAATGACAACCTCTGAGCAGGTAAGGCTCAGATGGACAGCCTCCTTAAAGCAGGGGGTTAAGGCACATACAAGGGAAGTGTGAAAGCAAATCTGTGTGGATGCTTCCTCCCCAAAGTGAAATACAATTTCATTGGAATTTCTTTTACTTTACTTCTATTTTACATCACCATTTGGACACTTTTATGAACACATATTTTAAAAAAACAAACCTTAAAATGATTCCAGGAATCACTACTTAACCAATTTTGCCCCCATTTATCCTGTACATAAAAATGATGTGTTTTAATTCTGTTCTATCACTACAACTCATTTCTTATCACTTTAAGTCTAGACATATTAAGCCAAGTAAATTCCTCAACTAATATCTGGAAATTAACACCAATTAATCTTGTCTTTGTAGCTCTTTGATTAGCTGTTTCCATGGTAGCCAAATCTGGACTAAGAAATCACCACATAATGAATTCAGTACTGTAGCAAATGAAAAGAAAAAAAAAAGAAGGGAGAAGAGAGAGGAGAAGAGAGAGGAGAAGAGAGAGGAGAAGAGAGAGGAGAAGAGAGAGGAGAAGAGAGAGGAGAAGAGAGAGGAGAAGAGAGAGGAGAAGAGAGAGGAGAAGAGAGAGGAGAAGAGAGAGGAGAAGAGAGAGGAGAAGAGAGAGGAGAAGAGAGAGGAGAAGAGAGAGGAGAAGAGAGAGGAGAAGAGAGAGGAGAAGAGAGAGGAGAAGAGAGAGGAGAAGAGAGAGGAGAAGAGAGAGGAGAAGAGAGAGGAGAAGAGAGAGGAGAAGAGAGAGGAGAAGAGAGAGGAGAAGAGAGAGGAGAAGAGAGAGGAGAAGAGAGAGGAGAAGAGAGAGGAGAAGAGAGAGGAGAAGAGAGAGGAGGAGAGAGAGGAGGAGAGAGAGGAGGAGAGAGAGGAGGAGAGGAGAAGAGAGAGGAGAAGAGAGAGGAGAAGAGAGAGGAGAAGAGAGAGGAGAAGAGAGAGGAGAAGAGAGAGGAGAAGAGAGAGGAGAAGAGAGAGGAGAAGAGAGAGGAGAAGAGAGAGGAGAAGAGAGAGGAGAAGAGAGAGGAGAAGAGAGAGGAGAAGAGAGAGGAGAAGAGAGAGGAGAAGAGAGAGGAGAAGAGAGAGGAGAAGAGAGAGGAGAAGAGAGAGGAGAAGAGAGAGGAGAAGAGAGAGGAGAAGAGAGAGGAGAAGAGAGAGGAGAAGAGAGAGGAGAAGAGAGAGGAGAAGAGAGAGGAGAAGAGAGAGGAGAAGAGAGAGGAGGAGAGAGAGGAGGAGAGAGAGGAGGAGAGAGAGGAGGAGAGAGAGGAGGAGAGAGAGGAGGAGAGAGAGGAGGAGAGAGAGGAGGAGAGAGAGGAGGAGAGAGAGGAGGAGAGAGAGGAGGAGAGAGAGGAGAAGAGAGAGGAGAAGAGAGAGGAGAAGAGAGAGGAGAAGAGAGAGGAGAAGAGAGAGGAGAAGAGAGAGGAGAAGAGAGAGGAGAAGAGAGAGGAGAAGAGAGAGGAGAAGAGAGAGGAGAAGAGAGAGGAGAAGAGAGAGGAGAAGAGAGAGGAGAAGAGAGAGGAGAAGAGAGAGGAGAAGAGAGAGGAGAAGAGAGAGGAGAAGAGAGAGGAGAAGAGAGAGGAGAAGAGAGAGGAGAAGAGAGAGGAGAAGAGAGAGGAGAAGAGAGAGGAGAAGAGAGAGGAGAAGAGAGAGGAGAAGAGAGAGGAGAAGAGAGAGGAGAAGAGCGAGGAGAAGAGAAGAAGAGCGAGAGAAAAAGAGAACTCTGACTTTATTCACATTCACATTAAGAGATGTCTTGCTGAAGACTTCTGAAAGGAACTTTGAATAAATGAGGGTTTTGCCCCCATTACACAATCCAGCCCTTCCCCTCCCCCCGCCCCCCCCCAGTATGTAATGATGGCTACTTCTAGATTCTTCTATAATTCTTTTTGCTGCTTCACAGGTGGCATAATAATACCCTTCATATTCTCATCACTTTCCATTAATATATCTTTTAGGTATTCTGAGAGACATAGCAGTTCAAAGAGAAAGAGACAGAAAAATCAGCACAAATGCTTAATAGCTTAGAGGGCTTGTGGAGGGAGAGCATAGAGAGGTACCATTAATTCTGCAGCATTCTGAGAGCTAGTGAGTGATGCAACACGTCTGATTCTATTTTCTTTGGGGCAGCACTCAGTATCTGATGGTTCTGAGATAATTTTACCCTTTCTTAACAGGTGGGCTCTTGAGATCTACCCACTCTTTAGAATCATAGAATCATTTTGGTTGAAAGAGACCTTTTAAGGTCGAGTCCAACCAACACTGTCAAGTCTGTCCCTAAACCATGTCCCTCAGCATCATGTCTCCATGCCTGTAAAACCCCTCCAGGGATGGTGACTCCATGCCCTCTCTAGGCAGCCTGCCCCAGCACAATCGTTTTGGTGAAGAAATTTTTCCTAATGTCTGATCTAAACCTCCCTTGGTGCAACTTGAGGCCATTTCCTCTCGTCCTAATGCTTGTTACTTGAGAGAAGAGACTGAACTCCCACCTCACTGCAACCTCCTTTCAGGTGGTTGTAGAGAATGATAAGGTCTCCCTTGGGCCTCCTTTTCTCCAGGCTAAACAAACCCCAATTCCATCAGCTGCTCCTCAGAAAACTTGTGCTCCAGAGAGCCCGTTTTTCAGGGAGAGGAGAGTGCTGATCACCCCTGGAAGTACTTTTGTCTTGGATATAATTTCTTGGCTTAGGAATGTTTATTTGCTACTTTTCCTAAGTCACTTGCATTTCTGTATACTACAAGATATTTTGGGGTTTATTTCTGATCATGGTATGTGTTGCTATGAATATGACTGCCTCTGTAAGCTGCACTGCTACATGACTAATGCTTCAGCACAGCTGGCTGATGGAAAAGTATACCTAGAGACAGTGGGCTCGTGATTTATTGCCTGTGCATTAACATTCCTGCAGTTTCTCTTGGGCTCACAAGATCCACCATAAAGGCTAATCATCAACAAGCAGAAACCCTGTTCCAAAACTCAGAGACAAAACTATAATTTACAGAACACTTCATAGAGATAAAATTAAAGCAAAAATAAAATTTAAAAAGAGAGAGGAATGTATTGAAATGCCTGCAGAATGATTGGCTTTCCCCTACAGCAGCAGCAATGAACACCTCACAGGAGAGATTAGACTGGCTCCAATTACTTGGAGCCCAGCCAAGGAAATTAATGATCCTTGCAGATCTGTATCAACACAGCTGATAGCCCAGTGAAGCCAGCTTTTTTCAAATAGGGGGGTGGGGGGGGAAATGTATTCCAGCAGATGTGCCTTCCACTGAATGGAAAATGCATTAAGAGAAGCTAAAGATGCAGCAGTTATGTATTTAAGTCTTCCAACAATTATTTAAACACCTGTAGCCTTTGCAGAGGGCATTGCTTTGAAAAAATATCTTGTCCTGCCTCCTAGTATTTGATATTAAAACCTGTTGTAGTGTGTCACTGAAACCAGCATGGTGGCTGGTGAGCTAGACTGGTTAATGGCTGAGCAGGTATGGCTCTGATACCTACAGGGGCATCTATTTCACTTACCACTAGGCATGCCTTGTCAGCCCTGCAAAGTCCACTGTGCTCCTGGAAATCTGAATGAAACAGTGCTTTGTACAATGCCTCAAGTTGTAGCAATGCAATCTAATGCCAATTTGTTCAATTATTAACTCCCCTCTCAATACTGAATTACAGCTTAATCTATCTCTCTATATTTACCAAGTTCCAGAATAATATAGAAGGAAATTTTATTTGCAAAATACAGACTGAAAAGCATAGATTTTCTAAACCCCTGCATGAAAAAGACCATCAGAAACAGGAAGATAACCACATAAAAGGTATCACACAGGCCTCTCTTGTGAGGTTTGCAAGAATCAATTCACACAATTCCTTTGCTAAGCTCTAATTCCCATACTGTTGAATGCAATTAGAGTCTAAGACTAATTGACAGTGCCGGAGTTTAGTGCAGAGAGCAGCATGTTCTAGGATCTGTCTTTGCCTCAGGGGAGGCTGACATCTTTCTCTGCTTCAGTTTTTGTTTGTCTGCTGTTGCAGCATTAATTACTGAAGTATCAGGAGTTAAGGTCAGAATGTTTATGTTTGGTGACAATATTAAAAATTATCCAGAAAGGCTACAGTAGTATTCATAGAAGCACAGAAAGGCTTAGATTGGAAGGGACCTTAGGTATCACTAACAGGTCACCTTGCGTGCAATCACACAGCACTTACAGGATGGCCAAGGGATCAGGCCCAGCCAGCATGGATTTAGGAAGGGCAGGTCCTGCCTGACCAACCTGATCTCCTTCTATGATCAGCTGATTGCCTGGTGGATGTGGGGAGGCCTGTGGATGTAGTCTACCAGGACCTCAGCAAGGCCTTTGACATCGTCCCCCACAGCAAACTCCTGGCCAAGCTGTCAGCCCATGGCTTGGATGGGGGCACACTGCATTGGGTTAGGAACTGGCTGGAGGGCCGAGCCCAGAGAGTGGTGGTGAATGGTGCCACATCCAGCTGGCAGCCAGTCAGTAGTGGCGTGCCCCAGGGATCAGTGCTGGGCCCCATCCTCTTTAACATCTTTATTGATGATCTGGATGAGGGCATTGAGTCCATCATCAGTAAATTTGCGGATGACACCAAGCTGGGGGCAGGAGTTGATCTGCTGGAGGGTAGAGAGGCTCTGCAGAGGGACCTGGACAGGCTGGACAGATGGGCAGAGTCCAACGGCATGAAATTGAACACATCCAAGTGTCAGGTTCTGCACATCGGCCACAACAACCCCAGGCAGTGCTACAGGCTGGGGTCAGAGTGGCTGGAGAGCAGCCAGGCAGAGAGGGACCTGGGGGGTACTGGTCAATGGTAGGCTGAACATGAGCCTGCAGTGTGCCCAGGCAGCCAAGAGGGCCAATGGCACCCTGGCCTGCATTAAGAACAGTGTGGCCAGCAGGAGCAGGGAGGTCATTCTGCCCTGTACACTGCACTGGTTAGGCCACACCTCGAGTCCTGTGTCCAGTTCTGGGCTCCTCAGTTTAGGAAGGAGGTTGACTTGCTGGAACGAGTCCAGAGAAGGGCAACGAAGTTGGTGAGGGGTTTGGAACACAGCCCTGTGAGGAGAGGCTGAGGGAGCTGGGGTTGCTTAGCCTGGAGAATAGGAAGCTCAGGGGTGACCTTATTGCTCTCTACAACTACCTGAAGGGAGGTTGTAGACAGGCGGAGGTTGGTCTCTTCTTCCAGGCATCCAGTACCAGAACAAGAGGACACAGTCTCAGGCTGCGCCAGGGGAGGTTTAGGTTGGATGTTAGGAAGAAGTTCTATACAGAGAGAGTGATTGCCCATTGGAATGGGCTGCCCGGGGAGGTGGTGGAGTCACCATCGCTGGAGGTGTTCAGGAGGAGACTTGATGGGGTGCTTGGTGCCATGGGTTAGTTGATTAGGTGGTGTTGGATGATAGGTTGGATTGGATGCAATGATCTTGAAGGTCTCTTCCAACCTGGTTTATTCTATTTCTATCATCTACTCCAACCTCCCCACCATGCCCAGGGAAACCTCTCAGCTAGGTTCACATGCTCAGGATCTCATTCAACCTGGCCTTGAACACCCCCAGGGAGGAGGCAGCCACAGCCCCCCTGGGCAGCCTGTGTCAGAGTCTCACCACCCTCCTGCTGAAGAACTTCTTCCTAAGATCCAGTCTAAATCTACTCTCCCTCAGCTTCAAACCATTCCCCCTTGGCCTGTCTCTAACACCCTTACAAAAAGTCTCTCTGCAGCCTTCCTGTAGGATCCCTTCAGCTATTGGAAGGCAGCCCTAAGGTTCCCCCCCCAGAGTCTCCTCTTCTCCAGCCTGAACACCCCCAGCTCCCTCAGCCTGTCCTCACAGCAGATCTGCTCCAGCCCTTGGATCATCTTTGTGGCCTCCTCTGGACTCACTCCAACAGCTCTGCATCCTCCTTATGCTGGGGACACCAGAACTGGAGGCACTATTTGAGGTGTGGTCTCACACTGTATATACTCTCAAAGGCAGCTGTGAGCTACCTGTGAAAATCCAAGTTGCACTATGCCCACGCTCAGGAAAGCTGTGTGACAATACTGCTGCATGACCATCACAAGCATAGAATAATTGTCACATTTTAAATTATCAGAAACATTTTCCATCATTTAGCCAATGAATCACAGAATCAAAGAACAGCTTAAGTTGGAATGGACCTTTGAGATCATCTACTCCAACCTCTCCCCACCATGGGCAAGGATGCCTCTCAACTAGAGCCAGCTGCCTTAAGGCCTTAGTTCTGTATGAGACACCTAATGGTATCCATCTATGTATATGGAATGGAATGGACCAGGTTGGAAGAGACCTTCTAGATCATCAAGTCCAACCTATCACCCAACACCATCTAATCAACTAAACCATGCAACCAAGCACCCCATCAAGTCTCCTTCTAAACACCTCCAGTGATGGTGACTCCACCACCTCCCTGGGCAGCACATCCCAATGGCCAATCACTCTTTCTGGGAAGAACTTTCTCCTCACCTCCAGCCTTAACTTCCCCTGGCACAGCTTGAGACTGTGTCCTCTTGTTCTGGTACTGCTTGCCTGGGAGAAGAGACCAACCCCCAAACTGGCTACAACCTCCCTTCAGGTAGTTGTAGACAGCAAGAAGGTTTCCCCTGAGCCTCCTCTTCTCCAGGCTAAGCAACCCCAGCTGCCTCAGCCTCTCCCCATAGGGCTGTGCTGCAAACCCCTCCCCAGCTTTGTTGCCCAGAAGGGCTGGACATGTTCCAGCAAGTCAACATCTTTCCTTCTAAACTGGAACAACTTCCTTCTCCAGTTTTCAGTGAAGAACATTTTGACCAACTAATGACTCATTTCATGCATAAGACAAAAAAAAAAAACAGAAAGAAAAAAAAAAAGAAAGATAAAAGACTGATTTAAATTTGTTACTGTGAATCCTAAAGCACTTCAGAGAACAGATTAATGCTTGTTGAGGAGGAGAACTGGAGCAGAATTGGTGCCTACCAAGCTCTGCCACCCTACCAAGACAGCTTGCCTAACGTTTGTAGCTACCCTTCACCTATCCCATTCCAATGGGAAAGACAACAGAAAATAAACAAATTCCCTGAAAGGTAACAGAAAATTAACAAAATCCCCCAAAATAAAAGCGTGACCAAGCTTCAAATGTGTACAGAAGCTTCAAATGAGTTACAGAACACCCAGCACTGCCTGTGACTGGAGTAGTCAGTAATAAGGATGGAATAACACCAAAGTAGAATATTACCTTGGAAGGGATCCTTCTGGGTTCCTTCCAACTTGAGATATTTGATGAATCTTAAGATAATAAACCCAAATGTCCATGAGGGCTGGCAGCATCCTGGCTTGTTTCAGGAACAGTGTGCCCAGCAGAACTGGGGTAGCGATCATCTCCTTGTACTCAGCACTGGTGAGGCCACATCTGAAATACTGCCTTCCATTCTGGGTCCCTCACTACAGACAAGTGCAGGATGTTTAGCCCGGAGAAGAGGAGGCTGAGGGGAGACTTTATCACTCTCTAGATCTACCTGAAAACAGGTTGCAGTGAGGTAGGGGTCCGTCTGTTCTCATAAGTAACAAGTGACAGGACAAGAGGAAATAGCCTCATGTTGTGCCAGGGGAGGTTAAGACTGGACATGAGGAAAATTTCTTCATGAGAAGTATTGCTAAGCCCAGCAACAGGCTGCCCAGGGAAGTGGTGAAGTCACCATCCCTGCAGGTATTTTGAAGATCTGTACATGTGGTGATGCGGGACAGGGCTTAGCGGTGAACTTAACAGTGCTGGGTTAATGGCTGGGCTCTGAACTATCAAAGGTCTCAAGGATCCTATGATTCTGTAAGATGTTCAGTTATACAGATATGCAGGAACTAAGTCAAATACTTCCTTGATTTATTCTGAAAACATTTTCCAGCATCCTGAATCATGGCAAAGGCCACCACTCAATTTTGGGCACAGGAGTGAAAGCTAACCAACCTAGTCCTGATAAACTGGGATTCAATTGACTGCTGTCCATAAAACACTCTCAAGCTGAAAAAAAGCACTAAGTGCTAAATATTGATTACCACTTGTCCTGTACTATGTTTATCAAATGACCTGAACTGATGGAACCTCCTGATAGAATCATTATTTATTATGCACTTTTACACAAAAATATAATAGAGTAGCTTCATGGCATGGCTTGATGATACTTAGATCCTGACCCCATATGTTAATGTACTTGAGCAGTCAGTGTAAATAAATGCAGGATTACCACCACGTCTGTAGTCTCCTTAAATGGTACTTTCATTTAATGGGAACTAAAGAAGAAGCTGGAGAGATTGTGAGACCTCTCTAAGTCCAGAGCTTCCATCTGCTTCCACTACAGCACACTACCTCATCTGCCAGCAGTAAGAGAGAGGCTGTGGTCCAAGATACAGATGCTCTGCATTTTAGCACCAACAAAAGGTTGTTCAATTTCTCATCAGTCATGAAACATTTGATTCTTCATGATTCAGAAAATATTAAGAAAAAGGCAGAACCTGTGCTTTGTCTGAAAGGAGTACCAGAGTACCACCTTTCCAGGCTGTTGGAGTAGGATGTGCACATACTCTGCTCCTGCAAATTCTCATCTAATTTACCTCAGGCACCAAGTCTTCCTCTTGATTCCTACAAATCCCACACCAGGTACCCAGATACTAGTGTACATAGATGGATATACTCATCTGCTAGGCAATGGTTCATGGCTCTCACCACTTACAGAATCACAGAATGTTAGGGGTTGGAAGGGACCTCTGGAGAACACTGGGTCCCACCTCCCTGCCAAAAGCAGGACCACCTAGGGCAGGCCACACAGGAACATGTCCAGGTTGGCTTTGAAAGTCTCCAGAGGAGACTCCACAACCTGTCTGGGCAGCCTGTTCCAGTGCTCCATCACCCTCATCATGAAGAAGTTTCTCCTCATGGTGAGGTGGAGCTTGCTGTGTTCTAGCTTCTGCCCATTATTCCTTGTCCTGTTACCAGATGCCACTTGAAAGAGCCCGTCCCCTTCCTCTTGACACTCACCCCTCAGATAATTACAGACATTAGTAAGTAAGATCCCCTCCAAGCCTTCTCATCTCTAAACTAAACAGCCCCAGGGCCCCAAACTAAACACATCTCTTCACAGGGGAGATGCTCAAGTTCCCTGATCATCCTCATGGCTCTCCCTTGGCCTCCCTCCAGCAGATGCCTGTCTTTCTTAGACTGTGGAGCCCAAAAGTGGACACAGTGTTGCAGGTGTGATCTCACCAGGGCAGAGCAAAGCAGGAGGAGAACCTGCTGGACACACCTTTACTAATGCACCCCAGGGTACCATTCTGACCACCCACAGAGCTTGGGCTAGGTCTCTGAAGGTCCATTCCAACACAAACCATTCTGAGAGATCCCATCCTCAGCAGGCAGGTTCCAGAACAGCCATTTCTCCTCACAGACCCCGTGTGGTGAACCCAGCACAGTACACGCTACCTGTTTTGGACAGTTTGCCGGTACTTCTGTTGCTTGAAGAGCTATCTCCCCTTGTCAGGACGGTGATCCCACCAAAGCTGGCTGTCTTTGTTATGGCTGGCTTCAGATTCCGATTGGAGCTGTCCGAGTCCGTGCTGCTCCATGGCCTCTGGTGGTCTGCCCACTTCAGTTCATTCTCTGTGCTGCTCTGTCGACTGCCAGATGCCTTCCCTATGCTGTCTCTGTTGCCCCTACAGACATCACGAAACAAACATTTAGACACCAGCAAAACCACCTCAGGGCAGAGTCTATCTCGGGTAGCCTGCAGCAAGACTGACAAAGAAACCCAAACCACTCAGCATTGGTGAAAGCAGGCCTGAAACAGGGGATCTGGTCCCTGCCCTCACCTGCCCTCAGTAAGCAAGCACTGCTGTACCCTTTCACATGCACAGCACTCATCACTGCCAGCCTGCTGCTCATTTCCTAAGAGGGCTGCACTGAACTGGGCTGATGTTAGCATTTCTGTTCCCTGGTGACCAGTCTCTTCCCTCAGCAAATTCTTGGCTACTTCTCCCTTTGCTGTCCATCACCTGTAATGTTTTTCTCTCTTAACTTCATTTCCTTCACATCCACCCTCCTTATTTCTATTGCACCTTGTCCCCACTCATCATCTGCTCTGTGAAGTCACCCAAAGCCTTCTCCTAAACACATGTGACCCTAAACTCTCCAGTGATAATGCTCCACTCAGAGACCCCCCACCAGTTGTTTGGGTTTTTTTTCCCCCTCCTCTGCATACAGTAATCACAAAACTCTCTGGGTAAAGACTGTCTGTCCCTGCACAGCTGCAGAGCAGCCACTGTACTGTGAGTAACACCACAGCAAACTGTGAGCAGCATGTGGAGGAGAATTTGGGTTATTTATGGTGAACAGCTTACAATGTGCTGCTAAAATGACAAAACCAGCATACCTACTGCAGCTTAGTGCACCACAACTGTTATCCCAAGGGACACTAACAACACTGCCTTTTGGAAGGCTTTTAGAAGATATTTTCCCTCCTCCTGTCTCATTTTACAGTATAATGCCATGCAGGCTCAAAGCTCTTTCTGCAAATCAAAAGGATGGGACTGCAGCTAGTGCTTTCTTTTGGTCCCCTTTCTCATTTTGAATATGGCTCCTGCTTTTTATTTGGAGAATCTGCAGAGCTGTGCCACTTGGGATGTGAAAGAGCCGTCTGGCTAAGCTGGGATCAGGATGGTTTGTTCCTTGCTTGTGATCAGAGCCTCTCATAGATGTGATCAGCAGCACTGGATAGTTTGTTCCTTGCCTGTGATCAGCAGTAGTAAGCTGTTGGCTTTGCTAGACCCAGACAGTGGGAAAGCACAGAGAGAAACAGCACAGAAGCAACAATGTAAAAAATAAAGGAATAAAAAAGGAGTAGTT
>NW_027145206.1:15000-26241 GCF_026170545.1 Melanerpes formicivorus | reverse complement strand
TGAGCCATTCGCAGTTTCACTGTACCACCCGTGTGTACTTACACATGCATGGCTTAAGCTTTGAGACAAGCATATGCTACTGGCAGGATCAACCAGGTAGCCGCAACCCGAGGCACACGCGCGGACACCCGCCGCGCCGGCGCGCCCTGCCCTTTTTTCCCTTGGGTCTCTCTGAGCGACAACGGCCGCCACGGCCCCCCCTCCACCCTTCTCTCGCCTTCGCCTCCTGTCGTCCACCGGCTCCGACCCGCGGGAGCGGCATCGCGGACGCGGCCGTGGCGGCATGGCAGCGACGCCCCCGGCGGCGGGGAACGCGAACCGGGCACCTTGGGCAGGGAAGGCGGCACCGGCGCCCCCGGAGGGGACGGTGCCTCTCCGACCCTGGCGGGCCGGGCTCCTCCCGCGAAGGCCGCGGACGAGGCGGCCCGGCAACCCGCTGACGCGGCTAGTTCCCTCGCGTGCGCACGCAAGCACACGCTTCCCGACTCCACGCGGCCACAGAGGCCGGCTGGGGCTCCCCCGCCCCCGAGGCCGGCCCCTGGCTGCCAGATCCCGGGCACGATTCAGGCAGCAGCAGCGGAAGCGAGCGATACCGACACGCCCGGCGGGGAGAAGGCCCTCGTCTCTCTCCCCGCCTTGCCACGGGAGCACCGGGACGTGCTAGAGGAGACAGCGACCCGCGGAAGCGGGGCGCGCCCCCGGCACGCCAGGACCTTAGAGCCGGGGCGGCTCGCTCGGCAGCGGGCGGGGGTACGGGCCACAAAGCCGCCCTTCTCAGGCTAGAGGTTTCATTTAGGGAGGAACCCTCGGGGACCCCACCCGGGCAGGTGAGGCCTCACGCGCGGCGCCGCTTTTAGCCCCTTTTAACTTTCGCGACGCCGCCGCCTCGCTCTCGGCTCGGCCAACCCCCGCCACACGCAGCTGCTCGCGGCCGGCACCCGCGGGTACCCGGAACCGAGGACGACACCGGCGCCTCACGCGTTTTAGGACACCTGAAAACTCACGGGGCCACGCAGCAGTCACAAAGCCGGTTGCGGTAGACCGGTCCCCGAACCCTGCCCCAGCGCCGGGGGGGAGGTGGAAAGGGGAGGATGCGGCAAGGCACGCGCCGGGCCGCTAACGCCACGGCTCCCCCCCGCTCGAGCCGCTCGGGGCTGGGGGAACGAGGACGACACCTCACACGCGACGGGAAGCGAAGTGGAAAGGAAGACCGCCCTTGCCCTGCCGGCCGGGGGCCCTTTCCGACGCGACCCGAAAGGCCTCATCGATCAACAAGGACAGAAGGAAAGGAAGCCAGCGGAGGCCCCACGGCCTCGCTCTTCTGGGACAGACACAGCCACGCGCACCCGCCACCGCCCTCGGGAGCAGCCAGCAGGCACGGGGCTCGGCGTGCGGGCAACACGCCGGAGGAGCAAACGGGGCGCCCTCCAGAGATGGGGGGGGGGGGGGGGGGCAAGCTGCACCGGGCCGCACCGGCTCACAGGGCACCTCTGCCTCCCCGAAATGTGGGCTTGCATTTTCCCTCAAGCTGCACCGAGTTACATCTCCATCACGGGGCGCCCCTCTGGAGCCAGGAGGAAGCCGTGCTGGGGCACCGGCTTGCCCTCCTCCCCCCATGCCGGGCTCCATAGCATACGAGTGGCCAGTCACCGCCGCTGGCTTTTCCCTTAGATGCCGTGCCCCCGCGGGCTGCGGCTTTGGCCATGGGGGGGAACCCCCGTGAAGAGGGTCCAGTGCTGGGAACTCTCTCTGCCCCTTACCGGGCTCTCTCTCGCCGTGCCTGGACGGGCTTGCTTTCCATTCTTGGTGGGACCGACGCCGGCACCACGTCTCCCCGGCTTTCTCTGCCCCCGTGCCCCACCGGGCAAACTTCGCTTCGGGGGTTCCACACTTCGGCAGTGGCCGGCGCCAGCCACTCGTCAACTTTTTTTCTTTTCCCCGCTTTCGTTGCCGAGCCCGGGCTGGGCTCCGGCTCACGGACGAGCGAAACCCATCCAACACCGCTGAGGGTGCGCCAGCGGCCGCTCCAAACCGCCGCGCCTTTGTTCGGCCCCGCGGGTCCCCTCTCTGACCCGGGCGAAAGCCACCGAGAAGCCAGACGGACCCCTGCCCAGCCGCCTGGCGGGTGGCTTGGAGCAGCCGCTCGGCAGCGCTGCCCTGGGAGTGCTCGGCGTCGCTTGTTCCCTCATATACGGAACTGGAGGGCCGTCAGCTCCGCGAGCGCACAACCAGCCGACCTCCGCCCAGCGGCAGGTCGCAGAAATCACGCCGGCTTGTACGATGACGTAGGCGGAGGCAGAGCGCAACAGCGACCCCTTGGCGACAAGCGCGATCTCCGCGGAGAGCACGTCTACTCGCCGAGGGAGAGCACGTCTACTCGCCGAGGGAGAGCACGTCTACTCGCCCAGGGAGAGCACGTCTACTCGCCCAGGGAGAGCACGTCTACTCGCCCAGGGAGAGCACGTCTACTCGCCCAGGGAGAGCACGTCTACTCGCCCAGGGAGAGCACGTCTACTCGCCCAGGGAGAGCACGTCTACTCGCCCAGGGAGAGCACGTCTACCCGCCGAGGGAGAGCACGTCTACTCGCCGAGGGAGAGCACGTCTACTCGCCGAGGGAGAGCACGTCTACTCGCCGAGGGAGAGCACGTCTACTCGCCGAGGGAGAGCACGTCTACTCGCCGAGGGAGAGCACGTCTACTCGCCGAGGGAGAGCACGTCTACCTCCCGGCTGAGGGAGAGCACGGGGGGGGGGGGACAAAGACAGGCGGCAGCAGCTTCGGTGAACGTCACCCGGGAGGCGACCGGGGCTGTCCCGGGGCAGTCCCGGGAAGCCGGCGTCCGGCACAGGGAACCGTCAGCTGCCGGACCGGGGCGAATCCCCGCGGCCACGGCAGGGGTGGGGGCTCGAAGACAGCCGGCAGCCGCTTCGGTGAACGTCACCCGGGAGGAGACTGGGGCCCTCCCGGGACCGTCCCGGGAAGACGACGTTCGGCACGAGATCCCGGCCGCGGCCGGACCGGCTCGAAGCCCCGCGGCCCCGGCACGGGGGAGGCCCAAAGACTGGCGGCAGCCGCTTCGCTGAACGTCACCCGGCCGGCGACCGGGGCCGTCCCGGGGCCGTCCCGGGATGCCGGCTTCCGGCACGGGGTCCCGGCCGCGGCCGGAGCGGCTCGAATCCCCGCGGTCCCGGCAGCAGCCGGAGCCGCTCGCCGTTCGGGCTCCCGGCACCCTACGGATCCGCCGACTCGTTCGCGGGCGGCGGGGGGAGGCAGTGAAGGAGGTGCGGGCAGAAGCGGCAGCGGAGGCGGAGGGGGGGGGGGGGTGCTCGGAGACAGCCGTCAGCCGCTTCGGTGAACGTCACCCGGGAGGCGACCGGGACCGGCCCGGGGCAGTCCCGGGAAGCCGGCGTCCGGCACAGGGAACCGTCAGCTGCCGGACCGGGGCGAATCCCCGCGGCCACGGCAGGGGTGGGGGCTCGAAGACAGCCGGCAGCCGCTTCGGTGAACGTCACCCGGGAGGAGACTGGGGCCCTCCCGGGACCGTCCCGGGAAGACGACGTTCGGCACGAGATCCCGGCCGCGGCCGGACCGGCTCGAAGCCCCGCGGCCCCGGCACGGGGGAGGCCCAAAGACTGGCGGCAGCCGCTTCGGTGAACGTCACCCGGCCGGCGACCGGGGCCGTCCCGGGGCCGTCCCGGGATGCCGGCTTCCGGCACGGGGTCCCGGCCGCGGCCGGAGCGGCTCGAATCCCCGCGGTCCCGGCAGCAGCCGGAGCCGCTCGCCGTTCGGGCTCCCGGCACCCTACGGATCCGGCGACTCGTTCGCGGGCGGCGGGGGGAGGCAGTGAAGGAGGTGCGGGCAGAAGCGGCAGCGGAGGCGGAGGGGGGGGGGGGTGCTCGGAGACAGCCGTCAGCCGCTTCGGTGAACGTCACCCGGGAGGCGACCGGGACCGGCCCGGGAAGCCATCGTCCGGCCCCGGATCCCGGCCGCGGCCGGACCGGCTCGAATCCCCGCGGCCCCGGCACGGGGGAGGCCCAAAGACTGGCGGCAGCCGCTTCGCTGAACGTCACCCGGCCGGCGACCGGGGCCGTCCCGGGGCCGTCCCGGGATGCCGGCTTCCGGCACGGGGTCCCGGCCGCGGCCGGACCGGCTCGAATCCCCGCGGTCCCGGCAGCAGCCGGAGCCGCTCGCCATTCGGGCTCCCGGCACCCTACGGATCCGCCGACTCGTTCGCGGGCGGCGGGGGGAGGCAGTGAAGGAGGTGCGGGCAGAAGCGGCAGCGGAGGCGGAGGGGGGGGGGCTCGAAGACAGCCGGCAGCCGCTTCGGTGAACGTCACCCGGCCGGCGACCGCGGCCGTTCCGGGGCCGTCCCGGGAAGCCTGCGACAGGCACGGGGTCCCGGCCTCGGCCGGACCCGCACTGGGTGCCGCCGCCTCGGGCTCTCGGGACGGTATGGATCCGCCGACTCGTTCGCCGGCAGCGGGGGGAGGCAGTGGAGGGGGTGCGGGGAGAAGCGGCAGCGGAGGCGGAGGCGGGGGGGGGGCTCGAAGACAGCCGGCAGCCGCTTCGGTGAACGTCACCCGGGAGGCGACCGGGACCGGCCCGGGAAGCCATCGTCCGGCCCGGGATCCCGGCCGCGGCCGGACCGGCTCGAATCCCCGCGGCCCCGGCACGGGGGAGGCCCAAAGACTGGCGGCAGCCGCTTCGCTGAACGTCACCCGGCCGGCGACCGGGGCCGTCCCGGGGCCGTCCCGGGATGCCGGCTTCCGGCACGGGGTCCCGGCCGCGGCCGGACCGGCTCGAATCCCCGCGGTCCCGGCAGCAGCCGGAGCCGCTCGCCGTTCGGGCTCCCGGCACCCTACGGATCCGCCGACTCGTTCGCGGGCGGCGGGGGGAGGCAGTGAAGGAGGTGCGGGCAGAAGCGGCAGCGGAGGCGGAGGGGGGGGGGCTCGAAGACAGCCGGCAGCCGCTTCGGTGAACGTCACCCGGCCGGCGACCGCGGCCGTTCCGGGGCCGTCCCGGGAAGCCTGCGACAGGCACGGGGTCCCGGCCTCGGCCGGACCCGCACTGGGTGCCGCCGCCTCGGGCTCTCGGGACGGTATGGATCCGCCGACTCGTTCGCCGGCAGCGGGGGGAGGCAGTGGAGGGGGTGCGGGGAGAAGCGGCAGCGGAGGCGGAGGCGGGGGGGGGCTCGAAGACAGCCGGCAGCCGCTTCGGTGAACGTCACCCGGGAGGCGACCGGGACCGGCCCGGGAAGCCATCGTCCGGCCCGGGATCCCGGCCGCGGCCGGACCGGCTCGAATCCCCGCGGCCCCGGCACGGGGGAGGCCCAAAGACTGGCGGCAGCCGCTTCGCTGAACGTCACCCGGCCGGCGACCGGGGCCGTCCCGGGGCCGTCCCGGGATGCCGGCTTCCGGCACGGGGTCCCGGCCGCGGCCGGAGCGGCTCGAATCCCCGCGGTCCCGGCAGCAGCCGGAGCCGCTCGCCGTTCGGGCTCCCGGCACCCTACGGATCCGCCGACTCGTTCGCGGGCGGCGGGGGGAGGCAGTGAAGGAGGTGCGGGCAGAAGCGGCAGCGGAGGCGGAGGGGGGGGGGGCTCGAAGACAGCCGGCAGCCGCTTCGGTGAACGTCACCCGGCCGGCGACCGCGGCCGTTCCGGGGCCGTCCCGGGAAGCCTGCGACAGGCACGGGGTCCCGGCCTCGGCCGGACCCGCACTGGGTGCCGCCGCCTCGGGCTCTCGGGACGGTATGGATCCGCCGACTCGTTCGCCGGCAGCGGGGGGGAGGCAGTGGAGGGGGTGCGGGGAGAAGCGGCAGCGGAGGCGGAGGCGGGGGGGGGGGCTCGAAGACAGCCGGCAGCCGCTTCGGTGAACGTCACCCGGGAGGCGACCGGGACCGGCCCGGGAAGCCATCGTCCGGCCCGGGATCCCGGCCGCGGCCGGACCGGCTCGAATCCCCGCGGCCCCGGCACGGGGGAGGCCCAAAGACTGGCGGCAGCCGCTTCGCTGAACGTCACCCGGCCGGCGACCGGGGCCGTCCCGGGGCCGTCCCGGGATGCCGGCTTCCGGCACGGGGTCCCGGCCGCGGCCGGAGCGGCTCGAAGCCCCGCGGTCCCGGCAGCAGCCGGAGCCGCTCGCCGTTCGGGCTCCCGGCACCCTACGGATCCGGCGACTCGTTCGCCGGCGGCGGGGGGAGGCAGTGGAGGCGGTGCGGGGAGAAGCGGCAGCGGAGGCGGAGGGGGGGCGGGGGGGACGATAGTGGCGGGGGGCGGGGGGTGCTCGAAGGCAGCCGGCAGCCGGTTCGGTGAACATTCGCCGGGGCGGGGGGGGCGACCTGTCCGTGCCCGGGGCAGCCCCGGGAAGCCGGCAGCCAGCACGGGGTCCCGGCAGCACCTGTTCCCTGCCCTGGGACTTGCCGTGCCCGGCGGCCGGTTGCCGGGTGGGGGGAGCGATGAGAGGCGGGGCGCAGCGGCCGGGGCAGCGCCGGGCGGCAGCGGGGGGCTGGGCGGGTGGGGTAGGCGTCGAGTGGCAAGCCCTCGGCTGCAGCGAATGTTCGGCGGTGCGGGGGGGGGGGGGGGACGGGACGACACGTTGGGGGCGCCGAGTCCGAGCCACCCCCGGCCCCAGGGGCGGCCGGAGGGGGAGGCCGGTGCCTGGCCCTGGGAGCTGCTGGGCGCCGGATGGCCGAGGGTGCGTCAGAAGCCGCCCGAGCGGTCGAGCAGGTCCTCCAGAAAGGCCTAGGGTGGCTTCGAGGGCCCCGGGAGCAGTCGAGGGAGGCCTCCAGGCAGGTCTGGAGTGGATGGGAGGCCTTCCAAAGCAGACAAGGGAGGCTGCCAGCAGGGCCTAGGCTGGCACTGCAGCCTGTAAATGGTTGGGGGGGGGGCCTCTGGTGCGGCCTGGAGTCTCTGGGTGGCGTCCAGAGAGGTGCAAAAGATCCTCTGGTGCGGCCTGTGGTGGCTGAGAAGCCTGCAGAGCGTGCGGGGGAGGCTTCTGGTGCGGCCTGGGGTGGGTCGGAAGCCTGCAGAGCGTGCGGGAGAGGCTTCCGGTGCGGCCTGGGGTGGCTGAGAAGCCTGCAGAGCGTGCGGGGGAGGCTTCCGTTGGGGCCTGGGGTGGCTGAGAAGCCTGCAGAGCGTGCGGGAGAGGCTTCTGCTGCGGCCTGGGGTGGCTGAGAAGCCTGCAGAGCGTGCGGGAGAGGCTTCTGCTGCGGCCTGGGGTGGCTGAGAAGCCTGCAGAGCGTGCGGGAGAGGCTTCTGCTGCGGCCTGGGGTGGCTGAGAAGCCTGCAGGGCGTGCGGGAGAGGCTTCTGCTGCGGCCTGGGGTGGGTCGGAAGCCTGCAGAGCGTGCGGGGGAGGCTTCTGGTGCGGCCTGGGGTGGCTGAGAAGCCTGCAGAGCGTGCGGGAGAGGCTTCTGTTGGGGCCTGGGGTGGGTCGGAAGCCTGCAGAGCGTGCGGGAGAGGCTTCTGTTGGGGCCTGGGGTGGCTGAGAAGCCTGCAGAGCGTGCGGGGGAGGCTTCCGGTGCGGCCTGGGGTGGCTGAGAAGCCTGCAGAGCGTGCGGGGGAGGCTTCTGGTGCGGCCTGGGGTGGCTGAGAAGCCTGCAGAGCGTGCGGGGGAGGCTTCTGCTGCGGCCTGGGGTGGGTCGGAAGCCTGCAGAGCGTGCGGGAGAGGCTTCTGTTGGGGCCTGGGGTGGCTGAGAAGCCTGCAGAGCGTGCGGGGGAGGCTTCTGCTGCGGCCTGGGGTGGGACGGAAGCCTGCAGAGCGTGCGGGAGAGGCTTCTGCTGCGGCCTGGGGTGGCTGAGAAGCCTGCAGAGCGTGCGGGAGAGGCTTCTGTTGGGGCCTGGGGTGGCTGAGAAGCCTGCAGAGCGTGCGGGGGAGGCTTCTGCTGCGGCCTGGGGTGGCTGAGAAGCCTGCAGAGCGTGCGGGAGAGGCTTCTGCTGCGGCCTGGGGTGGCTGAGAAGCCTGCAGAGCGTGCGGGAGAGGCTTCTGCTGCGGCCTGGGGTGGCTGAGAAGCCTGCAGAGCGTGCGGGAGAGGCTTCTGGTGCGGCCTGGGGTGGCTGAGAAGCCTGCAGAGCGTGCGGGGGAGGCTTCTGCTGCGGCCTGGGGTGGCTGAGAAGCCTGCAGGGCGTGCGGGAGAGGCTTCTGCTGCGGCCTGGGGTGGCTGAGAAGCCTGCAGAGCGTGCGGGAGAGGCTTCTGCTGCGGCCTGGGGTGGGTCGGAAGCCTGCAGAGCGTGCGGGGGAGGCTTCTGCTGCGGCCTGGGGTCTCTGGGTGGCCTCTAGAGAGGTGCAAAAGACCCTCTGGGTTGGGCTGGGGTGGCTCTTGGACCCCTGCCACACAGTGGAGAGCGGCCTCCGGCCCGCCACCTGTGTCCCTGTGTGCCTGAGTGCCTGTGTCCCTGTGTCCCTGTGTCCCTGAGTGCCTGAGTGCCTGAGTGCCTGTGTCCCTGTGTCCTTGTGTCCCTGTGTCCCTGTGTCCCTGTGTGCCTGAGTGCCTGTGTCCCTGTGTCCCTGTCTGTGTACCTGTGTGCGAGAGTGTCCGGCACGCCACCCAGCGGCGGCGGGCAAGCAGGTAGGCGGGTGGGCGGGCCGGCGAGGGCCAGTGTGAGTTTGGGGGGTGGGAGGGGAGGCGGCAGCTGGAAGCGTCAGAGGAGGGGGCGTGGCTCCGGCTGGCCCCGGGAGCAGGTTCCCGGGACCGGGACCGGCTGGACCCGGCGGGTGGTTGATCCCGGGGCGGGGGGCAGAGGCGGCGGGAAGCGGCAGCTGCGTGTGCGGCGGGGGGGGTGGAGGGCGAACCGCGGCGGGAAGCGGATGCTTCAGAGCAGGTTACGGGGGCGGGGACGGACGACACCACCTGTCCCCGCCCCGGGACGGGCTGGACCCGGCGCCCTGGACCCGGCGCCGTGTACCCGCCGCCGCCCCCGCCGCCGCCCCCCTCCGCCACCCCGGGACCCCGACGTTTTTTGGCGCCCGCGCCTTTTTTTGCTCCCCGCCTGCCCGCGCTGCCCCGGGCCCTCCCCCGGGGCGGGGCGGGAGGGAGGGACGGACGGACGGGTAGCCGGGGATCTCCGAGCGCGCGCCACCAGACCGAGGCGGGTCCCGGCGGCGGCGGCGGCGGCGGCGGCGGCGGCGGCGGCAGCAGCAAGCGACGGCGGGGGGGGCAGGCTAGGGAGAGAGGGGGAGCGGCATGCGGTAGGGCTGGGGGGTTTGTTTCGGGGGGGAGGGGTGGGGGGGGGTGGCAGCGGTCAGCGAGAGCGGGGAGAGGGGGAGCGGCATGCGGTAGGGCTGGGGTGTTTTTGGGGTGGGGGCGTTGGGGGGATTAGCGGGCGGGCGGGCAGCCCAGCCAAGCGGCAAGCCGGGGGGCGGGCGAGGGCGGCTTTAGGGCCGGAGGAGCGGAGCGCAACCTCCCCCGTGCAGGCTCCAGCGTGGAGAGCAGCAAGTTTTTGGGGACGGGGGACGACGGACGGGAGGGGCAGCGGCGAGAGGCTAGCTGCGGCAAGGGGCACCGGCACGGCCGCCCTAACAGCGCCGCCTCGGTCGCAGGGGTTAGAGAGCAGCCGGGCAGCCCGGGAGGGAAGCGGCAGCCCGCGTCGCGATCCCCCCTCCAGGGGACAATGTGGGAAGGGGAAGCCGCGGCGGCTTTGGCGGGGGGTGCCCAGCTGCTAGCGGCTTCGGGGGGCAGTTAGCGGCGGCGGGGGGGGGGGAGATGGGTCGCGGCAGCGGCAAGAGATAACGGCGGGCGGGGGGGCTCCGTGCAAAGCGGTAACGGGAGCCGGGGGGTGTGGGGAGCTGGGGGTGGCGGCAGCGGCAAGAGGCAACGTCGGGGGGGGGGGCTCCGCGCAAACCGGCAGCGGGGGGGGGGGGCGGGGGTAGCGGCAAGAGGCAACGGCGGGAAGGGGGGGCTCCGCGCAAACCGCTAACGGGAGCCGGGGGGTGTGGGGAGCTGGGGGTGGCAGCAGCGGCAAGAGGCAACGTCGGGAGGGGGGGCTCCGCGCAAACCGGTAACGGGGGCCGGGGGGTGTGGGGGGGGGCGGTGGCGGCCGCGGCAAGAGGCAACGGCAGGCGGGGGGGCTCCGCGCAAACCGGCAGCGGGGGGGGGCGGGGGTAGCGGCAAGAGGCAACGGCGGGAAGGGGGGGCTCCGCGCAAACCGGCAGCGGGGGGGGGGGCGGGGGTAGCGGCAAGAGGCAACGGCGGGAAGGGGGGGCTCCGCGCAAACCGGCAGCGGGGGGGGGGGCGGGGGTAGCGGCAAGAGGCAACGGCGGGAAGGGGGGGCTCCGCGCAAACCGGCAGCGGGGGGGGGGCGGGGGTAGCGGCAAGAGGCAACGTCGGGAGGGGGGGCTCCGCGCAAACCGGCAGCGGGGGGGGGCGGGGGTAGCGGCAAGAGGCAACGTCGGGAAAGGGGGGCTCCGCGCAAACCGGCAGCGGGGGGGGCGGGCGGGGGTAGCGGCAAGAGGCAACGGCGGGAAGGGGGGGCTCCGCGCAAACCGGCAGCGGGGGGGGGGCGGGGGTAGCGGCAAGAGGCAACGTCGGGAGGGGGGGCTCCGCGCAAACCGGCAGCGGGGGGGGGCGGGGGTAGCGGCAAGAGGCAACGTCGGGAGGGGGGGCTCCGCGCAAACCGGCAGCGGGGGGGGCGGGCGGGGGTAGCGGCAAGAGGCAACGGCGGGAAGGGGGGGGCTCCGCGCAAACCGGCAGCGGGGGGGGCGGGCGGGGGTAGCGGCAAGAGGCAACGGCGGGAAGGGGGGGCTCCGCGCAAACCGGCAGCGGGGGGGGCGGGCGGGGGTAGCGGCAAGAGGCAACGGCGGGAAGGGGGGGCTCCGCGCAAACCGGCAGCGGGGGGGGGCGGGCGGGGGTAGCGGCAAGAGGCAACGGCGGGAAGGGGGGGCTCCGCGCAAACCGGCAGCGGGGGGGGCGGGCGGGGGGTAGCGGCAAGAGGCAACGTCGGGAGGGGGGGCTCCGCGCAAACCGGTAACGGGGGCCGGGGGATGTGGGGGGGGCGGTGGCGGCCGCGGCAAGAGGCAACGGCAGGCGGGGGGGCTCCGCGCAAACCGGCAGCGGGGGGGGGCGGGGGTAGCGGCAAGAGGCAACGTCGGGAGGGGGGGCTCCGCGCAAACCGGTAACGGGGGCCGGGGGGTGTGGGGGGGGCGGTGGCGGCCGCGGCAAGAGGCAACGGCAGGCGGGGGGGCTCCGCGCAAACCGGCAGCGGGGGGGGGGCGGGGGTAGCGGCAAGAGGCAACGGCGGGAAGGGGGGGGCT
>NW_027145206.1:7500-10000 GCF_026170545.1 Melanerpes formicivorus | reverse complement strand
GCCATCTTTTGAACTGGAATACAAGATGCCATCACAGGTACAAGGTGGGAGATGTAACCATTTTTTTACCCTATTTCGAATCATTAAATCCATTTCTTCCAAATTAGTAGATTTTACATTCGCCTGGTCTGCTAAGTAGATCAGTCTAGACACCGTGTATACTTTTAATATATCCAATTTTTGAAATGGTTTCAAAGGGGCTCTTTCTATACGATTGAGCCAAATTTCTAACTTTTTCTGTAATTCAGGCTTAGCTATCCCCACCCAAGGGTCAATTTGAAGGCCAAGATATTTCTCTGACTGGCCAGGGTGGATCATATTTAAAGGAGTACCACTTACAAGCCATGGAAGACAATCATTGATGGTATATGAATCTTTAGTTGGTTGTACAAGAAAACCATGGCATTTTTCACCTTGAGTTTTTAATCCAGTTAAATCACAAAATGCTTCCAAAATTTTAATATTCTTCTCCATTCCTTCGTGAGAGCTACTTAGCAACACCAGATCGTCTGCAAAAGCCAAAGTAGTTATTTTACCCTTCTCATATGAAAATCCCTCCCCACACTCTTCCAATTTGCATAACAAAGGATCAATACATAAATTAAATAGAATTGGTGACATGGGGTCGCCCTGTTTCACACCAGTTTTTATCCCTATTGCTTCCGTCTCCCCTTCCTTAGTTTTAATTGTAGTGTAAATGTTCTCATAAAAGTCCTTAATTAAACTTATTATATGATCGTCCAAACCCTTCTGTTTCAACACTTCTAAAATATGAGTATGACTTACAGAATCAAAAGCTTTAGCCAAATCAACAAAAACAACTCCAAGGGATTTCTTTTGATTTTTTGCACTCCTAATTAATAATTGTAGTAATTTTAAATTTTCCGCACATCCTGAAGATCTAATAAAACCTCTTTGTCTAGGATTAATAGGACACGCCTTTGCCAACCTCGCAGTTAAGATTCTAGAGTAGAGCCTCAGAATGATGGAACCAATAGTAATTGGCCGCCAGTTGTTAATGTCATTTTGGCGTTCGGGCGCTGATGACTTTGGTATTAAAATTGTTCGACATTCTCTCATCACATCCGGAATCTTACCAGTCAATAACCACAAATTAAACAGTTCTTTAATCTCTTCACAATTTGGGTCCATTTTAAGTAAGGCCTTCAGGTTAATCCCATCAGGACCAGGTGCTGATTTCTTATTCATTTCCTTGATATTCTTACGGATCTCTTTCTCTGTAATCATTTCTTTAAAAGCCGAATTAATTGCCCGTCCTATAGATTGAAATGCTCCAAGTCCTTGAAATATGTTCTGAGACTCCCACCTAGATCTAAAGGTGTTACTAATTTCTTCCAAGGGAATGGTACATTGTGCAGAGTCTTTCTCGTCCAAAATGATGTTAGCCAGCTTTTCTCGATCTAGTCGAAAAAGGCGTTGAAAACGGAGAAATTCTCCACGCTTTTTAGCTCTTCTTTTCATCCATTCCTTCTTTGTTTTCTTTTGCTGCGGGTTGCATTGGCTCTTCTTTAGTGTTTTGCGCTCAACTATTTTGTCAAACAAATACAAATATTCACTTCATTAAGTATTTTTAATGGGTCTTTTTCACCTTCTATTATTTCTTTATACGTGTTTTTAAGAATAGGCAGCTTCCCCGATGCAATTTTTTCTCTAATAGTCTTTTTATAGTGGGTTAACAACTCCCCCTCCCCCGATGACGGGATCTCAATCTCCTCCTTTAATTTCTTAATTTCCTCTGGTGTTTTCTCTTCTTCCGGCATCAAAGTTCCTTTTAACTGTCTTCTTTTATCACTAATCTGTTTTGCTGTCTTAGTTGTCAATTTCTCAGCGATCAATTTGTTAATATTTCTCCTCCCTTCAAATTCTTGACATAGTTTTTGTAGAATTTCCGTCTCCTCTTCAGACCAAATTTGCTTATGTGCACCTCGTTTGGAGATCTCTTTAGGGCGAGACGCTTCAATTCTTTCCTTATTTCTCAAAATTGGGTGAACTAATCTTTTATGTTGTCCCAAGCCAATTTTTGTCTTAAACGACTTCTTACATTCTTCACAGGTAAACCCCTCTGTTTGGATAGCCTCTTGAACTCCTTTGCATTTCGGGATGTGGCATGAGATACTATGATGTTTCTCATTTGTCTTCCCACAACGGGTACATTGGAAAATGATCTTCTTTTTCCCATGGACTCTCTTTAGATGGTCAATCAAACTCGTCATATTGCCTGCCCGAGTGGCACAGCATGGACATATTAGATGGTCACCTGGCATTCTCACCACAGGAGTCCCAGGACAAGTGTCAGCTGTATTCTCCAACTCGGACGATCCAGTAAGGGATGAGAGCTGACTTACGCCACTCAGGGTTTCAGGATAATCCACATCTTCACTCCAGCTCGTCTCTGTTCCACGAGCCGGGGAGGTGGGTCCCTCATACACCTCCGGCAGTACAGTCAGTTTTTCAGTCCAGATGGGATCATAGGTATTAT
>NW_027145206.1:0-2500 GCF_026170545.1 Melanerpes formicivorus | reverse complement strand
GGCGGACAGCGGACGGCGCTGAGCCGGGGGGCGGGCCCCCGCTCTCCCCGTTTCCACGCGGAGACCGGGGGTGGGACGCCCCCGGCTGCCCGCCCGTCCCCCACCCGGCACGCGCCGGGAAGGCGAACGGGGAAGCCCGCGGGCAGGGCCCGGGACCGGGACAGCCGCAGCCGGTGGCAGGGTGCCCTCCGGCGAGGGACCGGAGCCGGAGACGCCGAGCGACGCCCGCCGCCGCTCGGACGCGGTCACGCCACCCGAAACCGGCCCCGGACGGGGGGGAACCGGCAGCGCGAGACCGCCGAGGGCGCCAGCTCGCCGGGGCCCCCGCTCTGGGGCCTGGGCAAAGGGAAAAGGGACCGGGAGGTCCGCAGCGGCCCGCGCCGCAAGAGGCGCCGCCGCCGAGCCGCGGCAACGCGCCCGCACAAAACCCCCGGCGGGGGCGAAGCGCCCTGGGCCAGCCCCCACCGCGGGGGCTCGCCGCCCCGGCCCGCGAGAAGCCCGCGCTTCAACGCGCCGCCGGGGACGCCCGTGGCGAGGCGAGGCGCGGGCCGGACCACGGCCGACCTCGCGCGGTGGGCTCTCTCCGGCCGAGCGCTCGGACCGCAGAGAGGGGGGGGCAGCAGAGTCCCCTCCCCGGCCCGGCGGGCCCCCGGAGGACGACGAGCGCGACGACGGCGGACCTAGCCAGAGGCATTGCGGGGGCAACCCCCGCCCCTCTGAAGGCACCCGCCCGCCCCCGCGCTCGCCCCCGCATCCGGGGGGTGGCGCGCCGAGCCGCCCGGGTCTTTAAAACCGCCGCCCGGCTTCCTCCGCGGTAGGGCAAGGCCGCGGACGAAGGCGCGGAACGCTAGGTACCTGACCCTGGGGTGAGGGAAACCAGACTTAAGGCCCCGCGGGGGTGCCTCCCCCCACTGCCGCCGTCGGGGGGAGCGTCCGCCCGCGGGGGCCGCGCCCGACGTCCGCCGCCACCACCGCGCCCCTGGCCTGGCCCGAGGCCCGGGGTTTCCCTCAGTCAGCCGGCGCTGCGCTCGGGGAGGAGGGACGCGGCTGGGGACGCCCATGCCGCGCGCTCGCCGCGCGGCGAGCGCCCGGCTACGGCGGCCCCGGCGGCGGACCGGCGCAGGGCCGGCGACGACGGCGACGCGGCTGGGCGGGCCGAGGGCCCGGGAGAGCCCGCTCGACGACACCCGCGCGGACCGGGAGCATCGCTCGGGCGCCGCCCGATGCCCGTCCAGCGGGAAACGACTGAAGCAGGAGGGGCACAGGCCACGCCGAGGTCAACGCGGCGCCCGCGCGGTGGCCGCCCAGCGCGCCCCCCCCGGCTCCCAACGACCCGATGGGGTCCCAGCCGGCCGTCGCCGTCGCCCGACCCGCGGATCCCCGCGCGCCCGCCGAAAGGGGACTCCCCCCTTTCCTCTCGCCTGCCGGGCGCGCGGTGCCCCAGAGGGGGCTCCGGGAAAGGCATGCCCGGCGCCGTGGCCCGGAGTGGGGTGGGGGCTCGGGGGGTCCCCGCACGCGCGGAGGCGCCCCTTCTCCCCCCGACACCCCTCACACCGCACACGCTTGGGCTCACGGACGGCCCGGGCGGGAGCGTTCGAAGCCAAGCCGCCGCCGCGCCGCGCGGCACGGAGCGCGGCTTCGGCAGCCCTCGGTAATGATCCTTCCGCAGGTTCACCTACGGAAACCTTGTTACGACTTTTACTTCCTCTAGATAGTCAAGTTCGACCGTCTTCTCGACGCTCCGGCAGGGCCGTGGCCGACCCCGCCGGGGCCGATCCGAGGACCTCACTAAACCATCCAATCGGTAGTAGCGACGGGCGGTGTGTACAAAGGGCAGGGACTTAATCAACGCGAGCTTATGACCCGCACTTACTGGGAATTCCTCGTTCACGGGGAACAATTGCAATCCCCGATCCCCATCACGAATGGGGTTCAACGGGTTACCCGCGCCTGCCGGCGGAGGGTAGGCACAAGCTGAGCCAGTCAGTGTAGCGCGCGTGCGGCCCCGGACATCTAAGGGCATCACAGACCTGTTATTGCTCAATCTCGGGTGGCTGAACGCCACTTGTCCCTCTAAGAAGTTGGACGCCGACCGCTCGGGGGTCGCGTAACTAGTTAGCATGCCAGAGTCTCGTTCGTTATCGGAATTAACCAGACAAATCGCTCCACCAACTAAGAACGGCCATGCACCACCACCCACGGAATCGAGAAAGAGCTCTCAATCTGTCAATCCTGTCCGTGTCCGGGCCGGGTGAGGTTTCCCGTGTTGAGTCAAATTAAGCCGCAGGCTCCACTCCTGGTGGTGCCCTTCCGTCAATTCCTTTAAGTTTCAGCTTTGCAACCATACTCCCCCCGGAACCCAAAGACTTGGGTTTCCCGGGAGCTGCCCGGCGGGTCATGGGAATAACGCCGCCGGATCGCCAGTCGGCATCGTTTATGGTCGGAACTACGACGGTATCTGATCGTCTTCGAACCTCCGACTTTCGTTCTTGATTAATGA
>NW_027145205.1:0-26301 GCF_026170545.1 Melanerpes formicivorus | reverse complement strand
CAATTTGCCATCTGATCTAACTTCTGGAGGCAGTCAAAATGAGCCTTAGAATTCTTCCCTACCTTATTCCTGTGCTGAGATACAGGCTGCTCCAACCTGCTGTAAAATGCTTGATTTCGAGAGTGAGCGAAACTAATGAAAACATTGTTGGGGTAAAACCTAAAGGGAAAGACCTAGCACCAAATCCAATTTGCCATCTGATCTAACTTCTGGAGGCAGTCAAAATGATCCTTAGAATTCTTCCCTACCTTATTCCTGTGCTGAGATACAGGCTGCTCCAACCTGCTGTAAAATGCTTGATTTCGAGAGTGAGCGAAACTAATGAAAACAGTGTTGGGGTAAAACCTAAAGGGAAAGACCTAGCACCAAATCCAATTTGCCATCTGATCTAACTTCTGGAGGCAGTCAAAATGAGCCTTAGAATTCTTCCCTACCTTATTCCTGTGCTGAGATACAGGCTGCTCCAACCTGCTGTAAAATGCTTGATTTCGAGAGTGAGCGAAACTAATGAAAACATTGTTGGGGTAAAACCTAAAGGGAAAGACCTAGCACCAAATCCAATTTGCCATCTGATCTAACTTCTGGAGGCAGTCAAAATGAGCCTTAGAATTCTTCCCTACCTTATTCCTGTGCTGAGATACAGGCTGCTCCAGCCTGCTGTAAAATGCTTGATTTCGAGAGTGAGCGAAACTAATGAAAACATTGTTGGGGTAAAAACCTAAAGGGAAAGACCTAGCACCAAATCCAATTTGCCATCTGATCTAACTTCTGGAGGCAGTCAAAATGATCCTTAGAATTCTTCCCTACCTTATTCCTGTGCTGAGATACAGGCTGCTCCAACCTGCTGTAAAATGCTTGATTTCGAGAGTGAGCGAAACTAATGAAAACATTGTTGGGGTAAAACCTAAAGGGAAAGACCTAGCACCAAATCCTATTTGCCATCTGATCTAACTTCTGGAGGCAGTCAAAATGATCCTTAGAATTCTTCCCTACCTTATTCCTGTGCTGAGATACAGGCTGCTCCAACCTGCTGTAAAATGCTTGATTTCGAGAGTGAGCGAAACTAATGAAAACATTGTTGGGGTAAAACCTAAAGGGAAAGACCTAGCACCAAATCCAATTTGCCATCTGATCTAACTTCTGGAGGCAGTCAAAATGATCCTTAGAATTCTTCCCTACCTTATTCCTGTGCTGAGATACAGGCTGCTCCAACCTGCTGTAAAATGCTTGATTTCGAGAGTGAGCGAAACTAATGAAAACAGTGTTGGGGTAAAACCTAAAGGGAAAGACCTAGCACCAAATCCAATTTGCCATCTGATCTAACTTCTGGAGGCAGTCAAAATGAGCCTTAGAATTCTTCCCTACCTTATTCCTGTGCTGAGATACAGGCTGCTCCAACCTGCTGTAAAATGCTTGATTTCGAGAGTGAGCGAAACTAATGAAAACATTGTTGGGGTAAAACCTAAAGGGAAAGACCTAGCACCAAATCCAATTTGCCATCTGATCTAACTTCTGGAGGCAGTCAAAATGATCCTTAGAATTCTTCCCTACCTTATTCCTGTGCTGAGATACAGGCTGCTCCAACCTGCTGTAAAATGCTTGATTTCGAGAGTGAGCGAAACTAATGAAAACATTGTTGGGGTAAAACCTAAAGGGAAAGACCTAGCACCAAATCCAATTTGCCATCTGATCTAACTTCTGGAGGCAGTCAAAATGATCCTTAGAATTCTTCCCTACCTTATTCCTGTGCTGAGATACAGGCTGCTCCAACCTGCTGTAAAATGCTTGATTTCGAGAGTGAGCGAAACTAATGAAAACATTGTTGGGGTAAAACCTAAAGGGAAAGACCTAGCACCAAATCCAATTTGCCATCTGATCTAACTTCTGGAGGCAGTCAAAATGATCCTTAGAATTCTTCCCTACCTTATTCCTGTGCTGAGATACAGGCTGCTCCAACCTGCTGTAAAATGCTTGATTTCGAGAGTGAGCGAAACTAATGAAAACAGTGTTGGGGTAAAACCTAAAGGGAAAGACCTAGCACCAAATCCAATTTGCCATCTGATCTAACTTCTGGAGGCAGTCAAAATGATCCTTAGAATTCTTCCCTACCTTATTCCTGTGCTGAGATACAGGCTGCTCCAACCTGCTGTAAAATGCTTGATTTCGAGAGTGAGCGAAACTAATGAAAACATTGTTGGGGTAAAACCTAAAGGGAAAGACCTAGCACCAAATCCAATTTGCCATCTGATCTAACTTCTGGAGGCAGTCAAAATGAGCCTTAGAATTCTTCCCTACCTTATTCCTGTGCTGAGATACAGGCTGCTCCAACCTGCTGTAAAATGCTTGATTTCGAGAGTGAGCGAAACTAATGAAAACATTGTTGGGGTAAAACCTAAAGGGAAAGACCTAGCACCAAATCCAATTTGCCATCTGATCTAACTTCTGGAGGCAGTCAAAATGAGCCTTAGAATTCTTCCCTACCTTATTCCTGTGCTGAGATACAGGCTGCTCCAACCTGCTGTAAAATGCTTGATTTCGAGAGTGAGCGAAACTAATGAAAACATTGTTGGGGTAAAACCTAAAGGGAAAGACCTAGCACCAAATCCAATTTGCCATCTGATCTAACTTCTGGAGGCAGTCAAAATGAGCCTTAGAATTCTTCCCTACCTTATTCCTGTGCTGAGATACAGGCTGCTCCAACCTGCTGTAAAATGCTTGATTTTGAGAGTGAGCGAAACTAATGAAAACATTGTTGGGGTAAAACCTAAAGGGAAAGACCTAGCACCAAATCCAATTTGCCATCTGATCTAACTTCTGGAGGCAGTCAAAATGATCCTTAGAATTCTTCCCTACCTTATTCCTGTGCTGAGATACAGGCTGCTCCAACCTGCTGTAAAATGCTTGATTTCGAGAGTGAGCGAAACTAATGAAAACATTGTTGGGGTAAAACCTAAAGGGAAAGACCTAGCACCAAATCCAATTTGCCATCTGATCTAACTTCTGGAGGCAGTCAAAATGAGCCTTAGAATTCTTCCCTACCTTATTCCTGTGCTGAGATACAGGCTGCTCCAACCTGCTGTAAAATGCTTGATTTCGAGAGTGAGCGAAACTAATGAAAACATTGTTGGGGTAAAACCTAAAGGGAAAGACCTAGCACCAAATCCAATTTGCCATCTGATCTAACTTCTGGAGGCAGTCAAAATGATCCTTAGAATTCTTCCCTACCTTATTCCTGTGCTGAGATACAGGCTGCTCCAACCTGCTGTAAAATGCTTGATTTCGAGAGTGAGCGAAACTAATGAAAACATTGTTGGGGTAAAACCTAAAGGGAAAGACCTAGCACCAAATCCAATTTGCCATCTGATCTAACTTCTGGAGGCAGTCAAAATGATCCTTAGAATTCTTCCCTACCTTATTCCTGTGCTGAGACACAGGCTGCTCCAACCTGCTGTAAAATGCTTGATTTCGAGAGTGAGCGATACTAATGAAAACATTGTTGGGGTAAAACCTAAAGGGAAAGACCTAGCACCAAATCCAATTTGCCATCTGATCTAACTTCTGGAGGCAGTCAAAATGATCCTTAGAATTCTTCCCTACCTTATTCCTGTGCTGAGATACAGGCTGCTCCAACCTGCTGTAAAATGCTTGATTTCGAGAGTGAGCGAAACTAATGAAAACATTGTTGGGGTAAAACCTAAAGGGAAAGACCTAGCACCAAATCCAATTTGCCATCTGATCTAACTTCTGGAGGCAGTCAAAATGATCCTTAGAATTCTTCCCTGCCTTATTCCTGTGCTGAGATACAGGCTGCTCCAACCTGCTGTAAAATGCTTGATTTCGAGAGTGAGCGAAACTAATGAAAACATTGTTGGGGTAAAACCTAAAGGGAAAGACCTAGCACCAAATCCAATTTGCCATCTGATCTAACTTCTGGAGGCAGTCAAAATGAGCCTTAGAATTCTTCCCTACCTTATTCCTGTGCTGAGACACAGGCTGCTCCAACCTGCTGTAAAATGCTTGATTTCGAGAGTGAGCGAAACTAATGAAAACATTGTTGGGGTAAAACCTAAAGGGAAAGACCTAGCACCAAATCCAATTTGCCATCTGATCTAACTTCTGGAGGCAGTCAAAATGAGTATTTGAATTCTTCCCTACCTTATTCCTGCGCTGAGACACAGGCTGCTCCAACCTGCTGTAAAATGCTTGATTTCGAGAGTGAGCGAAACTAATGAAAACATTGTTGGGGTAAAACCTAAAGGGAAAGACCTAGCACCAAATCCAATTTGCCATCTGATCTAACTTCTGGAGGCAGTCAAAATGAGTATTTGAATTCTTCCCTACCTTATTCCTGTGCTGAGATACAGGCTGCTCCAACCTGCTGTAAAATGCTTGATTTCGAGAGTGAGCGAAACTAATGAAAACATTGTTGGGGTAAAACCTAAAGGGAAAGACCTAGCACCAAATCCAATTTGCCATCTGATCTAACTTCTGGAGGCAGTCAAAATGAGCCTTAGAATTCTTCCCTACCTTATTCCTGTGCTGAGATACAGGCTGCTCCAACCTGCTGTAAAATGCTTGATTTCGAGAGTGAGCGAAACTAATGAAAACATTGTTGGGGTAAAACCTAAAGGGAAAGACCTAGCACCAAATCCAATTTGCCATCTGATCTAACTTCTGGAGGCAGTCAAAATGATCCTTAGAATTCTTCCCTACCTTATTCCTGTGCTGAGATACAGGCTGCTCCAACCTGCTGTAAAATGCTTGATTTCGAGAGTGAGCGAAACTAATGAAAACATTGTTGGGGTAAAACCTAAAGGGAAAGACCTAGCACCAAATCCAATTTGCCATCTGATCTAACTTCTGGAGGCAGTCAAAATGATCCTTAGAATTCTTCCCTACCTTATTCCTGTGCTGAGATACAGGCTGCTCCAACCTGCTGTAAAATGCTTGATTTCGAGAGTGAGCGAAACTAATGAAAACATTGTTGGGGTAAAACCTAAAGGGAAAGACCTAGCACCAAATCAAATTTGCCATCTGATCTAACTTCTGGAGGCAGTCAAAATGATCCTTAGAATTCTTCCCTACCTTATTCCTGTGCTGAGATACAGGCTGCTCCAACCTGCTGTAAAATGCTTGATTTCGAGAGTGAGCGAAACCAATGAAAACATTGTTGGGGTAAAACCTAAAGGGAAAGACCTAGCACCAAATCCAATTTGCCATCTGATCTAACTTCTGGAGGCAGTCAAAATGATCCTTAGAATTCTTCCCTACCTTATTCCTGTGCTGAGATACAGGCTGCTCCAACCTGCTGTAAAATGCTTGATTTCGAGAGTGAGCGAAACTAATGAAAACAGTGTTGGGGTAAAACCTAAAGGGAAAGACCTAGCACCAAATCCAATTTGCCATCTGATCTAACTTCTGGAGGCAGTCAAAATGATCCTTAGAATTCTTCCCTACCTTATTCCTGTGCTGAGATACAGGCTGCTCCAACCTGCTGTAAAATGCTTGATTTCGAGAGTGAGCGAAACTAATGAAAACATTGTTGGGGTAAAACCTAAAGGGAAAGACCTAGCACCAAATCCAATTTGCCATCTGATCTAACTTCTGGAGGCAGTCAAAATGATCCTTAGAATTCTTCCCTACCTTATTCCTGTGCTGAGACACAGGCTGCTCCAACCTGCTGTAAAATGCTTGATTTCGAGAGTGAGCGATACTAATGAAAACATTGTTGGGGTAAAACCTAAAGGGAAAGACCTAGCACCAAATCCAATTTGCCATCTGATCTAACTTCTGGAGGCAGTCAAAATGATCCTTAGAATTCTTCCCTACCTTATTCCTGTGCTGAGATACAGGCTGCTCCAACCTGCTGTAAAATGCTTGATTTCGAGAGTGAGCGAAACTAATGAAAACATTGTTGGGGTAAAACCTAAAGGGAAAGACCTAGCACCAAATCCAATTTGCCATCTGATCTAACTTCTGGAGGCAGTCAAAATGATCCTTAGAATTCTTCCCTGCCTTATTCCTGTGCTGAGATACAGGCTGCTCCAACCTGCTGTAAAATGCTTGATTTCGAGAGTGAGCGAAACTAATGAAAACATTGTTGGGGTAAAACCTAAAGGGAAAGACCTAGCACCAAATCCAATTTGCCATCTGATCTAACTTCTGGAGGCAGTCAAAATGATCCTTAGAATTCTTCCCTACCTTATTCCTGTGCTGAGACACAGGCTGCTCCAACCTGCTGTAAAATGCTTGATTTCGAGAGTGAGCGAAACTAATGAAAACATTGTTGGGGTAAAACCTAAAGGGAAAGACCTAGCACCAAATCCAATTTGCCATCTGATCTAACTTCTGGAGGCAGTCAAAATGAGCCTTAGAATTCTTCCCTACCTTATTCCTGTGCTGAGACACAGGCTGCTCCAACCTGCTGTAAAATGCTTGATTTCGAGAGTGAGCGAAACTAATGAAAACATTGTTGGGGTAAAACCTAAAGGGAAAGACCTAGCACCAAATCCAATTTGCCATCTGATCTAACTTCTGGAGGCAGTCAAAATGAGTATTTGAATTCTTCCCTACCTTATTCCTGTGCTGAGATACAGGCTGCTCCAACCTGCTGTAAAATGCTTGATTTCGAGAGTGAGCGAAACTAATGAAAACATTGTTTGGGTAAAACCTAAAGGGAAAGACATAGCACCAAATCCAATTTGCCATCTGATCTAACTTCTGGAGGCAGTCAAAATGATCCTTAGAATTCTTCCCTACCTTATTCCTGTGCTGAGATACAGGCTGCTCCAACCTGCTGTAAAATGCTTGATTTCGAGAGTGAGCGAAACTAATGAAAACATTGTTGGGGTAAAACCTAAAGGGAAAGACCTAGCACCAAATCCAATTTGCCATCTGATCTAACTTCTGGAGGCAGTCAAAATGATCCTTAGAATTCTTCCCTACCTTATTCCTGTGCTGAGATACAGGCTGCTCCAACCTGCTGTAAAATGCTTGATTTCGAGAGTGAGCGAAACTAATGAAAACATTGTTGGGGTAAAACCTAAAGGGAAAGACCTAGCACCAAATCCAATTTGCCATCTGATCTAACTTCTGGAGGCAGTCAAAATGATCCTTAGAATTCTTCCCTGCCTTATTCCTGTGCTGAGATACAGGCTGCTCCAACCTGCTGTAAAATGCTTGATTTCGAGAGTGAGCGAAACTAATGAAAACATTGTTGGGGTAAAACCTAAAGGGAAAGACCTAGCACCAAATCCAATTTGCCATCTGATCTAACTTCTGGAGGCAGTCAAAATGATCCTTAGAATTCTTCCCTACCTTATTCCTGTGCTGAGACACAGGCTGCTCCAACCTGCTGTAAAATGCTTGATTTCGAGAGTGAGCGAAACTAATGAAAACATTGTTGGGGTAAAACCTAAAGGGAAAGACCTAGCACCAAATCCAATTTGCCATCTGATCTAACTTCTGGAGGCAGTCAAAATGAGTATTTGAATTCTTCCCTACCTTATTCCTGTGCTGAGACACAGGCTGCTCCAACCTGCTGTAAAATGCTTGATTTCGAGAGTGAGCGAAACTAATGAAAACATTGTTGGGGTAAAACCTAAAGGGAAAGACCTAGCACCAAATCCAATTTGCCATCTGATCTAACTTCTGGAGGCAGTCAAAATGAGTATTTGAATTCTTCCCTACCTTATTCCTGTGCTGAGATACAGGCTGCTCCAACCTGCTGTAAAATGCTTGATTTCGAGAGTGAGCGAAACTAATGAAAACATTGTTGGGGTAAAACCTAAAGGGAAAGACCTAGCACCAAATCCAATTTGCCATCTGATCTAACTTCTGGAGGCAGTCAAAATGAGCCTTAGAATTCTTCCCTACCTTATTCCTGTGCTGAGATACAGGCTGCTCCAACCTGCTGTAAAATGCTTGATTTCGAGAGTGAGCGAAACTAATGAAAACATTGTTGGGGTAAAACCTAAAGGGAAAGACCTAGCACCAAATCCAATTTGCCATCTGATCTAACTTCTGGAGGCAGTCAAAATGATCCTTAGAATTCTTCCCTACCTTATTCCTGTGCTGAGATACAGGCTGCTCCAACCTGCTGTAAAATGCTTGATTTCGAGAGTGAGCGAAACTAATGAAAACATTGTTGGGGTAAAACCTAAAGGGAAAGACCTAGCACCAAATCCAATTTGCCATCTGATCTAACTTCTGGAGGCAGTCAAAATGAGCCTTAGAATTCTTCCCTACCTTATTCCTGTGCTGAGATACAGGCTGCTCCAACCTGCTGTAAAATGCTTGATTTCGAGAGTGAGCGAAACTAATGAAAACATTGTTGGGGTAAAACCTAAAGGGAAAGACCTAGCACCAAATCCAATTTGCCATCTGATCTAACTTCTGGAGGCAGTCAAAATGAGCCTTAGAATTCTTCCCTACCTTATTCCTGTGCTGAGATACAGGCTGCTCCAACCTGCTGTAAAATGCTTGATTTCGAGAGTGAGCGAAACTAATGAAAACATTGTTGGGGTAAAACCTAAAGGGAAAGACCTAGCACCAAATCCAATTTGCCATCTGATCTAACTTCTGGAGGCAGTCAAAATGATCCTTAGAATTCTTCCCTACCTTATTCCTGTGCTGAGATACAGGCTGCTCCAACCTGCTGTAAAATGCTTGATTTCGAGAGTGAGCGAAACTAATGAAAACAGTGTTGGGGTAAAACCTAAAGGGAAAGACCTAGCACCAAATCCAATTTGCCATCTGATCTAACTTCTGGAGGCAGTCAAAATGATCCTTAGAATTCTTCCCTACCTTATTCCTGTGCTGAGATACAGGCTGCTCCAACCTGCTGTAAAATGCTTGATTTCGAGAGTGAGCGAAACTAATGAAAACATTGTTGGGGTAAAACCTAAAGGGAAAGACCTAGCACCAAATCCAATTTGCCATCTGATCTAACTTCTGGAGGCAGTCAAAATGAGCCTTAGAATTCTTCCCTACCTTATTCCTGTGCTGAGATACAGGCTGCTCCAACCTGCTGTAAAATGCTTGATTTCGAGAGTGAGCGAAACTAATGAAAACATTGTTGGGGTAAAACCTAAAGGGAAAGACCTAGCACCAAATCCAATTTGCCATCTGATCTAACTTCTGGAGGCAGTCAAAATGATCCTTAGAATTCTTCCCTACCTTATTCCTGTGCTGAGATACAGGCTGCTCCAACCTGCTGTAAAATGCTTGATTTCGAGAGTGAGCGAAACTAATGAAAACATTGTTGGGGTAAAACCTAAAGGGAAAGACCTAGCACCAAATCCAATTTGCCATCTGATCTAACTTCTGGAGGCAGTCAAAATGAGCCTTAGAATTCTTCCCTACCTTATTCCTGTGCTGAGATACAGGCTGCTCCAACCTGCTGTAAAATGCTTGATTTCGAGAGTGAGCGAAACTAATGAAAACATTGTTGGGGTAAAACCTAAAGGGAAAGACCTAGCACCAAATCCAATTTGCCATCTGATCTAACTTCTGGAGGCAGTCAAAATGAGCCTTAGAATTCTTCCCTACCTTATTCCTGTGCTGAGATACAGGCTGCTCCAACCTGCTGTAAAATGCTTGATTTCGAGAGTGAGCGAAACTAATGAAAACATTGTTGGGGTAAAACCTAAAGGGAAAGACCTAGCACCAAATCCAATTTGCCATCTGATCTAACTTCTGGAGGCAGTCAAAATGATCCTTAGAATTCTTCCCTACCTTATTCCTGTGCTGAGATACAGGCTGCTCCAACCTGCTGTAAAATGCTTGATTTCGAGAGTGAGCGAAACTAATGAAAACAGTGTTGGGGTAAAACCTAAAGGGAAAGACCTAGCACCAAATCCAATTTGCCATCTGATCTAACTTCTGGAGGCAGTCAAAATGATCCTTAGAATTCTTCCCTACCTTATTCCTGTGCTGAGATACAGGCTGCTCCAACCTGCTGTAAAATGCTTGATTTCGAGAGTGAGCGAAACTAATGAAAACATTGTTGGGGTAAAACCTAAAGGGAAAGACCTAGCACCAAATCCAATTTGCCATCTGATCTAACTTCTGGAGGCAGTCAAAATGAGCCTTAGAATTCTTCCCTACCTTATTCCTGTGCTGAGACACAGGCTGCTCCAACCTGCTGTAAAATGCTTGATTTCGAGAGTGAGCGAAACTAATGAAAACATTGTTGGGGTAAAACCTAAAGGCAAAGACCTAGCACCAAATCCAATTTGCCATCTGATCTAACTTCTGGAGGCAGTCAAAATGATCCTTAGAATTCTTCCCTACCTTATTCCTGTGCTGAGATACAGGCTGCTCCAACCTGCTGTAAAATGCTTGATTTCGAGAGTGAGCGAAACTAATGAAAACATTGTTGGGGTAAAACCTAAAGGGAAAGACCTAGCACCAAATCCAATTTGCCATCTGATCTAACTTCTGGAGGCAGTCAAAATGATCCTTAGAATTCTTCCCTACCTTATTCCTGTGCTGAGATACAGGCTGCTCCAACCTGCTGTAAAATGCTTGATTTCGAGAGTGAGCGAAACTAATGAAAACATTGTTGGGGTAAAACCTAAAGGGAAAGACCTAGCACCAAATCCAATTTGCCATCTGATCTAACTTCTGGAGGCAGTCAAAATGATCCTTAGAATTCTTCCCTACCTTATTCCTGTGCTGAGATACAGGCTGCTCCAACCTGCTGTAAAATGCTTGATTTCGAGAGTGAGCGAAACTAATGAAAACATTGTTGGGGTAAAACCTAAAGGGAAAGACCTAGCACCAAATCCAATTTGCCATCTGATCTAACTTCTGGAGGCAGTCAAAATGAGCCTTAGAATTCTTCCCTACCTTATTCCTGTGCTGAGATACAGGCTGCTCCAACCTGCTGTAAAATGCTTGATTTCGAGAGTGAGCGAAACTAATGAAAACATTGTTGGGGTAAAACCTAAAGGGAAAGACCTAGCACCAAATCCAATTTGCCATCTGATCTAACTTCTGGAGGCAGTCAAAATGATCCTTAGAATTCTTCCCTACCTTATTCCTGTGCTGAGATACAGGCTGCTCCAACCTGCTGTAAAATGCTTGATTTCGAGAGTGAGCGAAACTAATGAAAACATTGTTGGGGTAAAACCTAAAGGGAAAGACCTAGCACCAAATCCAATTTGCCATCTGATCTAACTTCTGGAGGCAGTCAAAATGAGCCTTAGAATTCTTCCCTACCTTATTCCTGTGCTGAGATACAGGCTGCTCCAACCTGCTGTAAAATGCTTGATTTCGAGAGTGAGCGAAACTAATGAAAACATTGTTGGGGTAAAACCTAAAGGGAAAGACCTAGCACCAAATCCAATTTGCCATCTGATCTAACTTCTGGAGGCAGTCAAAATGAGCCTTAGAATTCTTCCCTACCTTATTCCTGTGCTGAGATACAGGCTGCTCCAACCTGCTGTAAAATGCTTGATTTCGAGAGTGAGCGAAACTAATGAAAACATTGTTGGGGTAAAACCTAAAGGGAAAGACCTAGCACCAAATCCAATTTGCCATCTGATCTAACTTCTGGAGGCAGTCAAAATGAGCCTTAGAATTCTTCCCTACCTTATTCCTGTGCTGAGATACAGGCTGCTCCAACCTGCTGTAAAATGCTTGATTTCGAGAGTGAGCGAAACTAATGAAAACATTGTTGGGGTAAAACCTAAAGGGAAAGACCTAGCACCAAATCCAATTTGCCATCTGATCTAACTTCTGGAGGCAGTCAAAATGATCCTTAGAATTCTTCCCTACCTTATTCCTGTGCTGAGATACAGGCTGCTCCAACCTGCTGTAAAATGCTTGATTTCGAGAGTGAGCGAAACTAATGAAAACATTGTTGGGGTAAAACCTAAAGGGAAAGACCTAGCACCAAATCCAATTTGCCATCTGATCTAACTTCTGGAGGCAGTCAAAATGATCCTTAGAATTCTTCCCTACCTTATTCCTGTGCTGAGATACAGGCTGCTCCAACCTGCTGTAGAATGCTTGATTTCGAGAGTGAGCGAAACTAATGAAAACATTGTTGGGGTAAAACCTAAAGGGAAAGACCTAGCACCAAATCCAATTTGCCATCTGATCTAACTTCTGGAGGCAGTCAAAATGAGTATTTGAATTCTTCCCTACCTTATTCCTGTGCTGAGATACAGGCTGCTCCAACCTGCTGTAAAATGCTTGATTTCGAGAGTGAGCGAAACTAATGAAAACATTGTTGGGGTAAAACCTAAAGGGAAAGACCTAGCACCAAATCCAATTTGCCATCTGATCTAACTTCTGGAGGCAGTCAAAATGAGCCTTAGAATTCTTCCCTACCTTATTCCTGTGCTGAGATACAGGCTGCTCCAACCTGCTGTAAAATGCTTGATTTCGAGAGTGAGCGAAACTAATGAAAACATTGTTGGGGTAAAACCTAAAGGGAAAGACCTAGCACCAAATCCAATTTGCCATCTGATCTAACTTCTGGAGGCAGTCAAAATGATCCTTAGAATTCTTCCCTACCTTATTCCTGTGCTGAGATACAGGCTGCTCCAACCTGCTGTAAAATGCTTGATTTCGAGAGTGAGCGAAACTAATGAAAACATTGTTGGGGTAAAACCTAAAGGGAAAGACCTAGCACCAAATCCAATTTGCCATCTGATCTAACTTCTGGAGGCAGTCAAAATGAGCCTTAGAATTCTTCCCTACCTTATTCCTGTGCTGAGATACAGGCTGCTCCAACCTGCTGTAAAATGCTTGATTTCGAGAGTGAGCGAAACTAATGAAAACATTGTTGGGGTAAAACCTAAAGGGAAAGACCTAGCACCAAATCCAATTTGCCATCTGATCTAACTTCTGGAGGCAGTCAAAATGATCCTTAGAATTCTTCCCTACCTTATTCCTGTGCTGAGATACAGGCTGCTCCAACCTGCTGTAAAATGCTTGATTTCGAGAGTGAGCGAAACTAATGAAAACATTGTTGGGGTAAAACCTAAAGGGAAAGACCTAGCACCAAATCCAATTTGCCATCTGATCTAACTTCTGGAGGCAGTCAAAATGAGCCTTAGAATTCTTCCCTACCTTATTCCTGTGCTGAGATACAGGCTGCTCCAACCTGCTGTAAAATGCTTGATTTCGAGAGTGAGCGAAACTAATGAAAACATTGTTGGGGTAAAACCTAAAGGGAAAGACCTAGCACCAAATCCAATTTGCCATCTGATCTAACTTCTGGAGGCAGTCAAAATGAGCCTTAGAATTCTTCCCTACCTTATTCCTGTGCTGAGATACAGGCTGCTCCAACCTGCTGTAAAATGCTTGATTTCGAGAGTGAGCGAAACTAATGAAAACATTGTTGGGGTAAAACCTAAAGGGAAAGACCTAGCACCAAATCCAATTTGCCATCTGATCTAACTTCTGGAGGCAGTCAAAATGAGCCTTAGAATTCTTCCCTACCTTATTCCTGTGCTGAGATACAAGCTGCTCCAACCTGCTGTAAAATGCTTGATTTCGAGAGTGAGCGAAACTAATGAAAACATTGTTGGGGTAAAACCTAAAGGGAAAGACCTAGCACCAAATCCAATTTGCCATCTGATCTAACTTCTGGAGGCAGTCAAAATGATCCTTAGAATTCTTCCCTACCTTATTCCTGTGCTGAGATACAGGCTGCTCCAACCTGCTGTAAAATGCTTGATTTCGAGAGTGAGCGAAACTAATGAAAACATTGTTGGGGTAAAACCTAAAGGGAAAGACCTAGCACCAAATCCAATTTGCCATCTGATCTAACTTCTGGAGGCAGTCAAAATGATCCTTAGAATTCTTCCCTACCTTATTCCTGTGCTGAGATACAGGCTGCTCCAACCTGCTGTAAAATGCTTGATTTCGAGAGTGAGCGAAACTAATGAAAACATTGTTGGGGTAAAACCTAAAGGGAAAGACCTAGCACCAAATCCAATTTGCCATCTGATCTAACTTCTGGAGGCAGTCAAAATGATCCTTAGAATTCTTCCCTACCTTATTCCTGTGCTGAGATACAGGCTGCTCCAACCTGCTGTAAAATGCTTGATTTCGAGAGTGAGCGAAACTAATGAAAACATTGTTGGGGTAAAACCTAAAGGGAAAGACCTAGCACCAAATCCAATTTGCCATCTGATCTAACTTCTGGAGGCAGTCAAAATGATCCTTAGAATTCTTCCCTACCTTATTCCTGTGCTGAGATACAGGCTGCTCCAACCTGCTGTAGAATGCTTGATTTCGAGAGTGAGCGAAACTAATGAAAACATTGTTGGGGTAAAACCTAAAGGGAAAGACCTAGCACCAAATCCAATTTGCCATCTGATCTAACTTCTGGAGGCAGTCAAAATGAGTATTTGAATTCTTCCCTACCTTATTCCTGTGCTGAGATACAGGCTGCTCCAACCTGCTGTAAAATGCTTGATTTCGAGAGTGAGCGAAACTAATGAAAACATTGTTGGGGTAAAACCTAAAGGGAAAGACCTAGCACCAAATCCAATTTGCCATCTGATCTAACTTCTGGAGGCAGTCAAAATGAGCCTTAGAATTCTTCCCTACCTTATTCCTGTGCTGAGATACAGGCTGCTCCAACCTGCTGTAAAATGCTTGATTTCGAGAGTGAGCGAAACTAATGAAAACATTGTTGGGGTAAAACCTAAAGGGAAAGACCTAGCACCAAATCCAATTTGCCATCTGATCTAACTTCTGGAGGCAGTCAAAATGATCCTTAGAATTCTTCCCTACCTTATTCCTGTGCTGAGATACAGGCTGCTCCAACCTGCTGTAAAATGCTTGATTTCGAGAGTGAGCGAAACTAATGAAAACATTGTTGGGGTAAAACCTAAAGGGAAAGACCTAGCACCAAATCCAATTTGCCATCTGATCTAACTTCTGGAGGCAGTCAAAATGAGCCTTAGAATTCTTCCCTACCTTATTCCTGTGCTGAGATACAGGCTGCTCCAACCTGCTGTAAAATGCTTGATTTCGAGAGTGAGCGAAACTAATGAAAACATTGTTGGGGTAAAACCTAAAGGGAAAGACCTAGCACCAAATCCAATTTGCCATCTGATCTAACTTCTGGAGGCAGTCAAAATGATCCTTAGAATTCTTCCCTACCTTATTCCTGTGCTGAGACACAGGCTGCTCCAACCTGCTGTAAAATGCTTGATTTCGAGAGTGAGCGAAACTAATGAAAACATTGTTGGGGTAAAACCTAAAGGGAAAGACCTAGCACCAAATCCAATTTGCCATCTGATCTAACTTCTGGAGGCAGTCAAAATGAGCCTTAGAATTCTTCCCTACCTTATTCCTGTGCTGAGATACAGGCTGCTCCAACCTGCTGTAAAATGCTTGATTTCGAGAGTGAGCGAAACTAATGAAAACATTGTTGGGGTAAAACCTAAAGGGAAAGACCTAGCACCAAATCCAATTTGCCATCTGATCTAACTTCTGGAGGCAGTCAAAATGAGCCTTAGAATTCTTCCCTACCTTATTCCTGTGCTGAGATACAGGCTGCTCCAACCTGCTGTAAAATGCTTGATTTCGAGAGTGAGCGAAACTAATGAAAACATTGTTGGGGTAAAACCTAAAGGGAAAGACCTAGCACCAAATCCAATTTGCCATCTGATCTAACTTCTGGAGGCAGTCAAAATGATCCTTAGAATTCTTCCCTACCTTATTCCTGTGCTGAGATACAAGCTGCTCCAACCTGCTGTAAAATGCTTGATTTCGAGAGTGAGCGAAACTAATGAAAACATTGTTGGGGTAAAACCTAAAGGGAAAGACCTAGCACCAAATCCAATTTGCCATCTGATCTAACTTCTGGAGGCAGTCAAAATGAGCCTTAGAATTCTTCCCTACCTTATTCCTGTGCTGAGATACAGGCTGCTCCAACCTGCTGTAAAATGCTTGATTTCGAGAGTGAGCGAAACTAATGAAAACATTGTTGGGGTAAAACCTAAAGGGAAAGACCTAGCACCAAATCCAATTTGCCATCTGATCTAACTTCTGGAGGCAGTCAAAATGATCCTTAGAATTCTTCCCTACCTTATTCCTGTGCTGAGATACAGGCTGCTCCAACCTGCTGTAAAATGCTTGATTTCGAGAGTGAGCGAAACTAATGAAAACATTGTTGGGGTAAAACCTAAAGGGAAAGACCTAGCACCAAATCCAATTTGCCATCTGATCTAACTTCTGGAGGCAGTCAAAATGATCCTTAGAATTCTTCCCTACCTTATTCCTGTGCTGAGATACAGGCTGCTCCAACCTGCTGTAAAATGCTTGATTTCGAGAGTGAGCGAAACTAATGAAAACATTGTTGGGGTAAAACCTAAAGGGAAAGACCTAGCACCAAATCCAATTTGCCATCTGATCTAACTTCTGGAGGCAGTCAAAATGATCCTTAGAATTCTTCCCTACCTTATTCCTGTGCTGAGATACAGGCTGCTCCAACCTGCTGTAGAATGCTTGATTTCGAGAGTGAGCGAAACTAATGAAAACATTGTTGGGGTAAAACCTAAAGGGAAAGACCTAGCACCAAATCCAATTTGCCATCTGATCTAACTTCTGGAGGCAGTCAAAATGAGTATTTGAATTCTTCCCTACCTTATTCCTGTGCTGAGATACAGGCTGCTCCAACCTGCTGTAAAATGCTTGATTTCGAGAGTGAGCGAAACTAATGAAAACATTGTTGGGGTAAAACCTAAAGGGAAAGACCTAGCACCAAATCCAATTTGCCATCTGATCTAACTTCTGGAGGCAGTCAAAATGAGCCTTAGAATTCTTCCCTACCTTATTCCTGTGCTGAGATACAGGCTGCTCCAACCTGCTGTAAAATGCTCGATTTCGAGAGTGAGCGAAACTAATGAAAACATTGTTGGGGTAAAACCTAAAGGGAAAGACATAGCACCAAATCCAATTTGCCATCTGATCTAACTTCTGGAGGCAGTCAAAATGATCCTTAGAATTCTTCCCTACCTTATTCCTGTGCTGAGATACAGGCTGCTCCAACCTGCTGTAAAATGCTTGATTTCGAGAGTGAGCGAAACTAATGAAAACATTGTTGGGGTAAAACCTAAAGGGAAAGACCTAGCACCAAATCCAATTTGCCATCTGATCTAACTTCTGGAGGCAGTCAAAATGAGCCTTAGAATTCTTCCCTACCTTATTCCTGTGCTGAGATACAGGCTGCTCCAACCTGCTGTAAAATGCTTGATTTCGAGAGTGAGCGAAACTAATGAAAACATTGTTGGGGTAAAACCTAAAGGGAAAGACCTAGCACCAAATCCAATTTGCCATCTGATCTAACTTCTGGAGGCAGTCAAAATGAGCCTTAGAATTCTTCCCTACCTTATTCCTGTGCTGAGACACAGGCTGCTCCAACCTGCTGTAAAATGCTTGATTTCGAGAGTGAGCGAAACTAATGAAAACATTGTTGGGGTAAAACCTAAAGGGAAAGACCTAGCACCAAATCCAATTTGCCATCTGATCTAACTTCTGGAGGCAGTCAAAATGATCCTTAGAATTCTTCCCTACCTTATTCCTGTGCTGAGATACAGGCTGCTCCAACCTGCTGTAAAATGCTTGATTTCGAGAGTGAGCGAAACTAATGAAAACAGTGTTGGGGTAAAACCTAAAGGGAAAGACCTAGCACCAAATCCAATTTGCCATCTGATCTAACTTCTGGAGGCAGTCAAAATGATCCTTAGAATTCTTCCCTACCTTATTCCTGTGCTGAGATACAGGCTGCTCCAACCTGCTGTAAAATGCTTGATTTCGAGAGTGAGCGAAACTAATGAAAACATTGTTGGGGTAAAACCTAAAGGGAAAGACCTAGCACCAAATCCAATTTGCCATCTGATCTAACTTCTGGAGGCAGTCAAAATGATCCTTAGAATTCTTCCCTACCTTATTCCTGTGCTGAGATACAGGCTGCTCCAACCTGCTGTAAAATGCTTGATTTCGAGAGTGAGCGAAACTAATGAAAACATTGTTGGGGTAAAACCTAAAGGGAAAGACCTAGCACCAAATCCAATTTGCCATCTGATCTAACTTCTGGAGGCAGTCAAAATGATCCTTAGAATTCTTCCCTACCTTATTACTGTGCTGAGATACAGGCTGCTCCAACCTGCTGTAAAATGCTTGATTTCGAGAGTGAGCGAAACTAATGAAAACATTGTTGGGGTAAAACCTAAAGGGAAAGACCTAGCACCAAATCCAATTTGCCATCTGATCTAACTTCTGGAGGCAGTCAAAATGATCCTTAGAATTCTTCCCTACCTTATTCCTGTGCTGAGACACAGGCTGCTCCAACCTGCTGTAAAATGCTTGATTTCGAGAGTGAGCGAAACTAATGAAAACATTGTTGGGGTAAAACCTAAAGGGAAAGACCTAGCACCAAATCCAATTTGCCATCTGATCTAACTTCTGGAGGCAGTCAAAATGAGCCTTAGAATTCTCCCCTACCTTATTCCTGTGCTGAGATACAGGCTGCTCCAACCTGCTGTAAAATGCTTGATTTCGAGAGTGAGCGAAACTAATGAAAACATTGTTGGGGTAAAACCTAAAGGGAAAGACCTAGCACCAAATCCAATTTGCCATCTGATCTAACTTCTGGAGGCAGTCAAAATGAGCCTTAGAATTCTTCCCTACCTTATTCCTGTGCTGAGATACAGGCTGCTCCAACCTGCTGTAAAATGCTTGATTTCGAGAGTGAGCGAAACTAATGAAAACATTGTTGGGGTAAAACCTAAAGGGAAAGACCTAGCACCAAATCCAATTTGCCATCTGATCTAACTTCTGGAGGCAGTCAAAATGATCCTTAGAATTCTTCCCTACCTTATTCCTGTGCTGAGATACAGGCTGCTCCAACCTGCTGTAAAATGCTTGATTTCGAGAGTGAGCGAAACTAATGAAAACATTGTTGGGGTAAAACCTAAAGGGAAAGACCTAGCACCAAATCCAATTTGCCATCTGATCTAACTTCTGGAGGCAGTCAAAATGATCCTTAGAATTCTTCCCTACCTTATTCCTGTGCTGAGATACAGGCTGCTCCAACCTGCTGTAAAATGCTTGATTTCGAGAGTGAGCGAAACTAATGAAAACATTGTTGGGGTAAAACCTAAAGGGAAAGACCTAGCACCAAATCCAATTTGCCATCTGATCTAACTTCTGGAGGCAGTCAAAATGAGCCTTAGAATTCTTCCCTACCTTATTCCTGTGCTGAGATACAGGCTGCTCCAACCTGCTGTAAAATGCTTGATTTCGAGAGTGAGCGAAACTAATGAAAACATTGTTGGGGTAAAACCTAAAGGGAAAGACCTAGCACCAAATCCAATTTGCCATCTGATCTAACTTCTGGAGGCAGTCAAAATGATCCTTAGAATTCTTCCCTACCTTATTCCTGTGCTGAGATACAGGCTGCTCCAACCTGCTGTAAAATGCTTGATTTCGAGAGTGAGCGAAACTAATGAAAACATTGTTGGGGTAAAACCTAAAGGGAAAGACCTAGCACCAAATCCAATTTGCCATCTGATCTAACTTCTGGAGGCAGTCAAAATGATCCTTAGAATTCTTCCCTACCTTATTCCTGTGCTGAGATACAGGCTGCTCCAACCTGCTGTAAAATGCTTGATTTCGAGAGTGAGCGAAACTAATGAAAACATTGTTGGGGTAAAACCTAAAGGGAAAGACCTAGCACCAAATCCAATTTGCCATCTGATCTAACTTCTGGAGGCAGTCAAAATGAGCCTTAGAATTCTTCCCTACCTTATTCCTGTGCTGAGATACAGGCTGCTCCAACCTGCTGTAAAATGCTTGATTTCGAGAGTGAGCGAAACTAATGAAAACATTGTTGGGGTAAAACCTAAAGGGAAAGACCTAGCACCAAATCCAATTTGCCATCTGATCTAACTTCTGGAGGCAGTCAAAATGATCCTTAGAATTCTTCCCTACCTTATTCCTGTGCTGAGATACAGGCTGCTCCAACCTGCTGTAAAATGCTTGATTTCGAGAGTGAGCGAAACTAATGAAAACATTGTTGGGGTAAAACCTAAAGGGAAAGACCTAGCACCAAATCCAATTTGCCATCTGATCTAACTTCTGGAGGCAGTCAAAATGAGCCTTAGAATTCTTCCCTACCTTATTCCTGTGCTGAGATACAGGCTGCTCCAACCTGCTGTAAAATGCTTGATTTCGAGAGTGAGCGAAACTAATGAAAACATTGTTGGGGTAAAACCTAAAGGGAAAGACCTAGCACCAAATCCAATTTGCCATCTGATCTAACTTCTGGAGGCAGTCAAAATGATCCTTAGAATTCTTCCCTACCTTATTCCTGTGCTGAGATACAGGCTGCTCCAACCTGCTGTAAAATGCTTGATTTCGAGAGTGAGCGAAACTAATGAAAACATTGTTGGGGTAAAACCTAAAGGGAAAGACCTAGCACCAAATCCAATTTGCCATCTGATCTAACTTCTGGAGGCAGTCAAAATGAGCCTTAGAATTCTTCCCTACCTTATTCCTGTGCTGAGATACAGGCTGCTCCAACCTGCTGTAAAATGCTTGATTTCGAGAGTGAGCGAAACTAATGAAAACATTGTTGGGGTAAAACCTAAAGGGAAAGACCTAGCACCAAATCCAATTTGCCATCTGATCTAACTTCTGGAGGCAGTCAAAATGAGCCTTAGAATTCTTCCCTACCTTATTCCTGTGCTGAGATACAGGCTGCTCCAACCTGCTGTAAAATGCTTGATTTCGAGAGTGAGCGAAACTAATGAAAACATTGTTGGGGTAAAACCTAAAGGGAAAGACCTAGCACCAAATCCAATTTGCCATCTGATCTAACTTCTGGAGGCAGTCAAAATGATCCTTAGAATTCTTCCCTACCTTATTCCTGTGCTGAGATACAGGCTGCTCCAACCTGCTGTAAAATGCTTGATTTCGAGAGTGAGCGAAACTAATGAAAACATTGTTGGGGTAAAACCTAAAGGGAAAGACCTAGCACCAAATCCAATTTGCCATCTGATCTAACTTCTGGAGGCAGTCAAAATGAGCCTTAGAATTCTTCCCTACCTTATTCCTGTGCTGAGATACAGGCTGCTCCAACCTGCTGTAAAATGCTTGATTTCGAGAGTGAGCGAAACTAATGAAAACATTGTTGGGGTAAAACCTAAAGGGAAAGACCTAGCACCAAATCCAATTTGCCATCTGATCTAACTTCTGGAGGCAGTCAAAATGAGCCTTAGAATTCTTCCCTACCTTATTCCTGTGCTGAGATACAGGCTGCTCCAACCTGCTGTAAAATGCTTGATTTCGAGAGTGAGCGAAACTAATGAAAACATTGATGGGGTAAAACCTAAAGGGAAAGACCTAGCACCAAATCCAATTTGCCATCTGATCTAACTTCTGGAGGCAGTCAAAATGATCCTTAGAATTCTTCCCTACCTTATTCCTGTGCTGAGATACAGGCTGCTCCAACCTGCTGTAAAATGCTTGATTTCGAGAGTGAGCGAAACTAATGAAAACATTGTTGGGGTAAAACCTAAAGGGAAAGACCTAGCACCAAATCCAATTTGCCATCTGATCTAACTTCTGGAGGCAGTCAAAATGATCCTTAGAATTCTTCCCTACCTTATTCCTGTGCTGAGATACAGGCTGCTCCAACCTGCTGTAAAATGCTTGATTTCGAGAGTGAGCGAAAGTAATGAAAACATTGTTGGGGTAAAACCTAAAGGGAAAGACCTAGCACCAAATCCAATTTGCCATCTGATCTAACTTCTGGAGGCAGTCAAAATGAGCCTTAGAATTCTTCCCTACCTTATTCCTGTGCTGAGATACAGGCTGCTCCAACCTGCTGTAAAATGCTTGATTTCGAGAGTGAGCGAAACTAATGAAAACATTGTTGGGGTAAAACCTAAAGGGAAAGACCTAGCACCAAATCCAATTTGCCATCTGATCTAACTTCTGGAGGCAGTCAAAATGAGCCTTAGAATTCTTCCCTACCTTATTCCTGTGCTGAGATACAGGCTGCTCCAACCTGCTGTAAAATGCTTGATTTCGAGAGTGAGCGAAACTAATGAAAACATTGTTGGGGTAAAACCTAAAGGGAAAGACCTAGCACCAAATCCAATTTGCCATCTGATCTAACTTCTGGAGGCAGTCAAAATGATCCTTAGAATTCTTCCCTACCTTATTCCTGTGCTGAGATACAGGCTGCTCCAACCTGCTGTAAAATGCTTGATTTCGAGAGTGAGCGAAACTAATGAAAACATTGTTGGGGTAAAACCTAAAGGGAAAGACCTAGCACCAAATCCAATTTGCCATCTGATCTAACTTCTGGAGGCAGTCAAAATGAGCCTTAGAATTCTTCCCTACCTTATTCCTGTGCTGAGATACAGGCTGCTCCAACCTGCTGTAAAATGCTTGATTTCGAGAGTGAGCGAAACTAATGAAAACATTGTTGGGGTAAAACCTAAAGGGAAAGACCTAGCACCAAATCCAATTTGCCATCTGATCTAACTTCTGGAGGCAGTCAAAATGAGCCTTAGAATTCTTCCCTACCTTATTCCTGTGCTGAGATACAGGCTGCTCCAACCTGCTGTAAAATGCTTGATTTCGAGAGTGAGCGAAACTAATGAAAACATTGTTGGGGTAAAACCTAAAGGGAAAGACCTAGCACCAAATCCAATTTGCCATCTGATCTAACTTCTGGAGGCAGTCAAAATGATCCTTAGAATTCTTCCCTACCTTATTCCTGTGCTGAGATACAGGCTGCTCCAACCTGCTGTAAAATGCTTGATTTCGAGAGTGAGCGAAACTAATGAAAACATTGTTGGGGTAAAACCTAAAGGGAAAGACCTAGCACCAAATCCAATTTGCCATCTGATCTAACTTCTGGAGGCAGTCAAAATGAGCCTTAGAATTCTTCCCTACCTTATTCCTGTGCTGAGATACAGGCTGCTCCAACCTGCTGTAAAATGCTTGATTTCGAGAGTGAGCGAAACTAATGAAAACATTGTTGGGGTAAAACCTAAAGGGAAAGACCTAGCACCAAATCCAATTTGCCATCTGATCTAACTTCTGGAGGCAGTCAAAATGATCCTTAGAATTCTTCCCTACCTTATTCCTGTGCTGAGATACAGGCTGCTCCAACCTGCTGTAAAATGCTTGATTTCGAGAGTGAGCGAAACTAATGAAAACATTGTTGGGGTAAAACCTAAAGGGAAAGACCTAGCACCAAATCCAATTTGCCATCTGATCTAACTTCTGGAGGCAGTCAAAATGAGCCTTAGAATTCTTCCCTACCTTATTCCTGTGCTGAGATACAGGCTGCTCCAACCTGCTGTAAAATGCTTGATTTCGAGAGTGAGCGAAACTAATGAAAACATTGTTGGGGTAAAACCTAAAGGGAAAGACCTAGCACCAAATCCAATTTGCCATCTGATCTAACTTCTGGAGGCAGTCAAAATGAGCCTTAGAATTCTTCCCTACCTTATTCCTGTGCTGAGATACAGGCTGCTCCAACCTGCTGTAAAATGCTTGATTTCGAGAGTGAGCGAAACTAATGAAAACATTGTTGGGGTAAAACCTAAAGGGAAAGACCTAGCACCAAATCCAATTTGCCATCTGATCTAACTTCTGGAGGCAGTCAAAATGATCCTTAGAATTCTTCCCTACCTTATTCCTGTGCTGAGATACAGGCTGCTCCAACCTGCTGTAAAATGCTTGATTTCGAGAGTGAGCGAAACTAATGAAAACATTGTTGGGGTAAAACCTAAAGGGAAAGACCTAGCACCAAATCCAATTTGCCATCTGATCTAACTTCTGGAGGCAGTCAAAATGAGCCTTAGAATTCTTCCCTACCTTATTCCTGTGCTGAGATACAGGCTGCTCCAACCTGCTGTAAAATGCTTGATTTCGAGAGTGAGCGAAACTAATGAAAACATTGTTGGGGTAAAACCTAAAGGGAAAGACCTAGCACCAAATCCAATTTGCCATCTGATCTAACTTCTGGAGGCAGTCAAAATGAGCCTTAGAATTCTTCCCTACCTTATTCCTGTGCTGAGATACAGGCTGCTCCAACCTGCTGTAAAATGCTTGATTTCGAGAGTGAGCGAAACTAATGAAAACATTGTTGGGGTAAAACCTAAAGGGAAAGACCTAGCACCAAATCCAATTTGCCATCTGATCTAACTTCTGGAGGCAGTCAAAATGATCCTTAGAATTCTTCCCTACCTTATTCCTGTGCTGAGATACAGGCTGCTCCAACCTGCTGTAAAATGCTTGATTTCGAGAGTGAGCGAAACTAATGAAAACATTGTTGGGGTAAAACCTAAAGGGAAAGACCTAGCACCAAATCCAATTTGCCATCTGATCTAACTTCTGGAGGCAGTCAAAATGAGCCTTAGAATTCTTCCCTACCTTATTCCTGTGCTGAGATACAGGCTGCTCCAACCTGCTGTAAAATGCTTGATTTCGAGAGTGAGCGAAACTAATGAAAACATTGTTGGGGTAAAACCTAAAGGGAAAGACCTAGCACCAAATCCAATTTGCCATCTGATCTAACTTCTGGAGGCAGTCAAAATGATCCTTAGAATTCTTCCCTACCTTATTCCTGTGCTGAGATACAGGCTGCTCCAACCTGCTGTAAAATGCTTGATTTCGAGAGTGAGCGAAACTAATGAAAACATTGTTGGGGTAAAACCTAAAGGGAAAGACCTAGCACCAAATCCAATTTGCCATCTGATCTAACTTCTGGAGGCAGTCAAAATGAGCCTTAGAATTCTTCCCTACCTTATTCCTGTGCTGAGATACAGGCTGCTCCAACCTGCTGTAAAATGCTTGATTTCGAGAGTGAGCGAAACTAATGAAAACATTGTTGGGGTAAAACCTAAAGGGAAAGACCTAGCACCAAATCCAATTTGCCATCTGATCTAACTTCTGGAGGCAGTCAAAATGAGCCTTAGAATTCTTCCCTACCTTATTCCTGTGCTGAGATACAGGCTGCTCCAACCTGCTGTAAAATGCTTGATTTCGAGAGTGAGCGAAACTAATGAAAACATTGTTGGGGTAAAACCTAAAGGGAAAGACCTAGCACCAAATCCAATTTGCCATCTGATCTAACTTCTGGAGGCAGTCAAAATGATCCTTAGAATTCTTCCCTACCTTATTCCTGTGCTGAGATACAGGCTGCTCCAACCTGCTGTAAAATGCTTGATTTCGAGAGTGAGCGAAACTAATGAAAACATTGTTGGGGTAAAACCTAAAGGGAAAGACCTAGCACCAAATCCAATTTGCCATCTGATCTAACTTCTGGAGGCAGTCAAAATGATCCTTAGAATTCTTCCCTACCTTATTCCTGTGCTGAGATACAGGCTGCTCCAACCTGCTGTAAAATGCTTGATTTCGAGAGTGAGCGAAACTAATGAAAACATTGTTGGGGTAAAACCTAAAGGGAAAGACCTAGCACCAAATCCAATTTGCCATCTGATCTAACTTCTGGAGGCAGTCAAAATGAGCCTTAGAATTCTTCCCTACCTTATTCCTGTGCTGAGATACCGGCTGCTCCAACCTGCTGTAAAATGCTTGATTTCGAGAGTGAGCGAAACTAATGAAAACATTGTTGGGGTAAAACCTAAAGGGAAAGACCTAGCACCAAATCCAATTTGCCATCTGATCTAACTTCTGGAGGCAGTCAAAATGATCCTTAGAATTCTTCCCTACCTTATTCCTGTGCTGAGATACAGGCTGCTCCAACCTGCTGTAAAATGCTTGATTTCGAGAGTGAGCGAAACTAATGAAAACATTGTTGGGGTAAAACCTAAAGGGAAAGACCTAGCACCAAATCCAATTTGCCATCTGATCTAACTTCTGGAGGCAGTCAAAATGATCCTTAGAATTCTTCCCTACCTTATTCCTGTGCTGAGATACAGGCTGCTCCAACCTGCTGTAAAATGCTTGATTTCGAGAGTGAGCGAAACTAATGAAAACATTGTTGGGGTAAAACCTAAAGGGAAAGACCTAGCACCAAATCCAATTTGCCATCTGATCTAACTTCTGGAGGCAGTCAAAATGAGCCTTAGAATTCTTCCCTACCTTATTCCTGTGCTGAGATACAGGCTGCTCCAACCTGCTGTAAAATGCTTGATTTCGAGAGTGAGCGAAACTAATGAAAACATTGTTGGGGTAAAACCTAAAGGGAAAGACCTAGCACCAAATCCAATTTGCCATCTGATCTAACTTCTGGAGGCAGTCAAAATGATCCTTAGAATTCTTCCCTACCTTATTCCTGTG
>NW_027145204.1:0-26307 GCF_026170545.1 Melanerpes formicivorus | reverse complement strand
GAAATCAAGCATTTTACAGCAGGTTGGAGCAGCCTGTATCTCAGCACAGGAATAAGGTAGGGAAGAATTCTAAGGATCATTTTGACTGCCTCCAGAAGTTAGATCAGATGGCAAATTGGATTTGGTGCTAGGTCTTTCCCTTTAGGTTTTACCCCAACAATGTTTTCATTAGTTTCGCTCACTCTCGAAATCAAGCATTTTACAGCAGGTTGGAGCAGCCTGTATCTCAGCACAGGAATAAGGTAGGGAAGAATTCTAAGGATCATTTTGACTGCCTCCAGAAGTTAGATCAGATGGCAAATTGGATTTGGTGCTAGGTCTTTCCCTTTAGGTTTTACCCCAACAATGTTTTCATTAGTTTCGCTCACTCTCGAAATCAAGCATTTTACAGCAGGTTGGAGCAGCCTGTATCTCAGCACAGGAATAAGGTAGGGAAGAATTCTAAGGATCATTTTGACTGCCTCCAGAAGTTAGATCAGATGGCAAATTGGATTTGGTGCTAGGCCTTTCCCTTTAGGTTTTACCCCAACAATGTTTTCATTAGTTTCGCTCACTCTCGAAATCAAGCATTTTACAGCAGGTTGGAGCAGCCTGTATCTCAGCACAGGAATAAGGTAGGGAAGAATTCTAAGGATCATTTTGACTGCCTCCAGAAGTTAGATCAGATGGCAAATTGGATTTGGTGCTAGGTCTTTCCCTTTAGGTTTTACCCCAACAATGTTTTCATTAGTTTCGCTCACTCTCGAAATCAAGCATTTTACAGCAGGTTGGAGCAGCCTGTATCTCAGCACAGGAATAAGGTAGGGAAGAATTCAAATACTCATTTTGACTGCCTCCAGAAGTTAGATCAGATGGCAAATTGGATTTGGTGCTAGGTCTTTCCCTTTAGGTTTTACCCCAACAATGTTTTCATTAGTTTCGCTCACTCTCGAAATCAAGCATTTTACAGCAGGTTGGAGCAGCCTGTATCTCAGCACAGGAATAAGGTAGGGAAGAATTCAAATACTCATTTTGACTGCCTCCAGAAGTTAGATCAGATGGCAAATTGGATTTGGTGCTAGGTCTTTCCCTTTAGGTTTTACCCCAACAATGTTTTCATTAGTTTCGCTCACTCTCGAAATCAAGCATTTTACAGCAGGTTGGAGCAGCCTGTATCTCAGCACAGGAATAAGGTAGGGAAGAATTCTAAGGATCATTTTGACTGCCTCCAGAAGTTAGATCAGATGGCAAATTGGATTTGGTGCTAGGTCTTTCCCTTTAGGTTTTACCCCAACAATGTTTTCATTAGTTTCGCTCACTCTCGAAATCAAGCATTTTACAGCAGGTTGGAGCAGCCTGTATCTCAGCACAGGAATAAGGTAGGGAAGAATTCTAAGGATCATTTTGACTGCCTCCAGAAGTTAGATCAGATGGCAAATTGGATTTGGTGCTAGGTCTTTCCCTTTAGGTTTTACCCCAACAATGTTTTCATTAGTTTCGCTCACTCTCGAAATCAAGCATTTTACAGCAGGTTGGAGCAGCCTGTATCTCAGCACAGGAATAAGGTAGGGAAGAATTCTAAGGATCATTTTGACTGCCTCCAGAAGTTAGATCAGATGGCAAATTGGATTTGGTGCTAGGTCTTTCCCTTTAGGTTTTACCCCAACAATGTTTTCATTAGTTTCGCTCACTCTCGAAATCAAGCATTTTACAGCAGGTTGGAGCAGCCTGTATCTCAGCACAGGAATAAGGTAGGGAAGAATTCTAAGGATCATTTTGACTGCCTCCAGAAGTTAGATCAGATGGCAAATTGGATTTGGTGCTAGGTCTTTCCCTTTAGGTTTTACCCCAACAATGTTTTCATTAGTTTCGCTCACTCTCGAAATCAAGCATTTTACAGCAGGTTGGAGCAGCCTGTATCTCAGCACAGGAATAAGGTAGGGAAGAATTCTAAGGATCATTTTGACTGCCTCCAGAAGTTAGATCAGATGGCAAATTGGATTTGGTGCTAGGCCTTTCCCTTTAGGTTTTACCCCAACAATGTTTTCATTAGTTTCGCTCACTCTCGAAATCAAGCATTTTACAGCAGGTTGGAGCAGCCTGTATCTCAGCACAGGAATAAGGTAGGGAAGAATTCTAAGGATCATTTTGACTGCCTCCAGAAGTTAGATCAGATGGCAAATTGGATTTGGTGCTAGGTCTTTCCCTTTAGGTTTTACCCCAACAATGTTTTCATTAGTTTCGCTCACTCTCGAAATCAAGCATTTTACAGCAGGTTGGAGCAGCCTGTATCTCAGCACAGGAATAAGGTAGGGAAGAATTCTAAGGATCATTTTGACTGCCTCCAGAAGTTAGATCAGATGGCAAATTGGATTTGGTGCTAGGCCTTTCCCTTTAGGTTTTACCCCAACAATGTTTTCATTAGTTTCGCTCACTCTCGAAATCAAGCATTTTACAGCAGGTTGGAGCAGCCTGTATCTCAGCACAGGAATAAGGTAGGGAAGAATTCTAAGGATCATTTTGACTGCCTCCAGAAGTTAGATCAGATGGCAAATTGGATTTGGTGCTAGGTCTTTCCCTTTAGGTTTTACCCCAACAATGTTTTCATTAGTTTCGCTCACTCTCGAAATCAAGCATTTTACAGCAGGTTGGAGCAGCCTGTATCTCAGCACAGGAATAAGGTAGGGAAGAATTCAAATACTCATTTTGACTGCCTCCAGAAGTTAGATCAGATGGCAAATTGGATTTGGTGCTAGGTCTTTCCCTTTAGGTTTTACCCCAACAATGTTTTCATTAGTTTCGCTCACTCTCGAAATCAAGCATTTTACAGCAGGTTGGAGCAGCCTGTACCTCAGCACAGGAATAAGGTAGGGAAGAATTCTAAGGATCATTTTGACTGCCTCCAGAAGTTAGATCAGATGGCAAATTGGATTTGGTGCTAGGTCTTTCCCTTTAGGTTTTACCCCAACAATGTTTTCATTAGTTTCGCTCACTCTCGAAATCAAGCATTTTACAGCAGGTTGGAGCAGCCTGTATCTCAGCACAGGAATAAGGTAGGGAAGAATTCTAAGGATCATTTTGACTGCCTCCAGAAGTTAGATCAGATGGCAAATTGGATTTGGTGCTAGGTCTTTCCCTTTAGGTTTTACCCCAACAATGTTTTCATTAGTTTCGCTCACTCTCGAAATCAAGCATTTTACAGCATGTTGGAGCAGCCTGTATCTCAGCACAGGAATAAGGTAGGGAAGAATTCTAAGGATCATTTTGACTGCCTCCAGAAGTTAGATCAGATGGCAAATTGGATTTGGTGCTAGGTCTTTCCCTTTAGGTTTTACCCCAACAATGTTTTCATTAGTTTCGCTCACTCTCGAAATCAAGCATTTTACAGCAGGTTGGAGCAGCCTGTATCTCAGCACAGGAATAAGGTAGGGAAGAATTCTAAGGATCATTTTGACTGCCTCCAGAAGTTAGATCAGATGGCAAATTGGATTTGGTGCTAGGTCTTTCCCTTTAGGTTTTACCCCAACAATGTTTTCATTAGTTTCGCTCACTCTCGAAATCAAGCATTTTACAGCAGGTTGGAGCAGCCTGTATCTCAGCACAGGAATAAGGTAGGGAAGAATTCTAAGGATCATTTTGACTGCCTCCAGAAGTTAGATCAGATGGCAAATTGGATTTGGTGCTAGGTCTTTCCCTTTAGGTTTTACCCCAACAATGTTTTCATTAGTTTCGCTCACTCTCGAAATCAAGCATTTTACAGCAGGTTGGAGCAGCCTGTATCTCAGCACAGGAATAAGGTAGGGAAGAATTCTAAGGATCATTTTGACTGCCTCCAGAAGTTAGATCAGATGGCAAATTGGATTTGGTGCTAGGTCTTTCCCTTTAGGTTTTACCCCAACAATGTTTTCATTAGTTTCGCTCACTCTCGAAATCAAGCATTTTACAGCAGGTTGGAGCAGCCTGTATCTCAGCACAGGAATAAGGTAGGGAAGAATTCTAAGGATCATTTTGACTGCCTCCAGAAGTTAGATCAGATGGCAAATTGGATTTGGTGCTAGGTCTTTCCCTTTAGGTTTTACCCCAACAATGTTTTCATTAGTTTCGCTCACTCTCGAAATCAAGCATTTTACAGCAGGTTGGAGCAGCCTGTATCTCAGCACAGGAATAAGGTAGGGAAGAATTCAAATACTCATTTTGACTGCCTCCAGAAGTTAGATCAGATGGCAAATTGGATTTGGTGCTAGGTCTTTCCCTTTAGGTTTTACCCCAACAATGTTTTCATTAGTTTCGCTCACTCTCGAAATCAAGCATTTTACAGCAGGTTGGAGCAGCCTGTATCTCAGCACAGGAATAAGGTAGGGAAGAATTCAAATACTCATTTTGACTGCCTCCAGAAGTTAGATCAGATGGCAAATTGGATTTGGTGCTAGGTCTTTCCCTTTAGGTTTTACCCCAACAATGTTTTCATTAGTTTCGCTCACTCTCGAAATCAAGCATTTTACAGCAGGTTGGAGCAGCCTGTATCTCAGCACAGGAATAAGGTAGGGAAGAATTCTAAGGATCATTTTGACTGCCTCCAGAAGTTAGATCAGATGGCAAATTGGATTTGGTGCTAGGTCTTTCCCTTTAGGTTTTACCCCAACAATGTTTTCATTAGTTTCGCTCACTCTCGAAATCAAGCATTTTACAGCAGGTTGGAGCAGCCTGTATCTCAGCACAGGAATAAGGTAGGGAAGAATTCTAAGGATCATTTTGACTGCCTCCAGAAGTTAGATCAGATGGCAAATTGGATTTGGTGCTAGGTCTTTCCCTTTAGGTTTTACCCCAACAATGTTTTCATTAGTTTCGCTCACTCTCGAAATCAAGCATTTTACAGCAGGTTGGAGCAGCCTGTATCTCAGCACAGGAATAAGGTAGGGAAGAATTCTAAGGATCATTTTGACTGCCTCCAGAAGTTAGATCAGATGGCAAATTGGATTTGGTGCTAGGTCTTTCCCTTTAGGTTTTACCCCAACAATGTTTTCATTAGTTTCGCTCACTCTCGAAATCAAGCATTTTACAGCAGGTTGGAGCAGCCTGTATCTCAGCACAGGAATAAGGTAGGGAAGAATTCTAAGGATCATTTTGACTGCCTCCAGAAGTTAGATCAGATGGCAAATTGGATTTGGTGCTAGGTCTTTCCCTTTAGGTTTTACCCCAACAATGTTTTCATTAGTTTCGCTCACTCTCGAAATCAAGCATTTTACAGCAGGTTGGAGCAGCCTGTATCTCAGCACAGGAATAAGGTAGGGAAGAATTCAAATACTCATTTTGACTGCCTCCAGAAGTTAGATCAGATGGCAAATTGGATTTGGTGCTAGGCCTTTCCCTTTAGGTTTTACCCCAACAATGTTTTCATTAGTTTCGCTCACTCTCGAAATCAAGCATTTTACAGCAGGTTGGAGCAGCCTGTATCTCAGCACAGGAATAAGGTAGGGAAGAATTCTAAGGATCATTTTGACTGCCTCCAGAAGTTAGATCAGATGGCAAATTGGATTTGGTGCTAGGTCTTTCCCTTTAGGTTTTACCCCAACAATGTTTTCATTAGTTTCGCTCACTCTCGAAATCAAGCATTTTACAGCAGGTTGGAGCAGCCTGTATCTCAGCACAGGAATAAGGTAGGGAAGAATTCAAATACTCATTTTGACTGCCTCCAGAAGTTAGATCAGATGGCAAATTGGATTTGGTGCTAGGTCTTTCCCTTTAGGTTTTACCCCAACAATGTTTTCATTAGTTTCGCTCACTCTCGAAATCAAGCATTTTACAGCAGGTTGGAGCAGCCTGTATCTCAGCACAGGAATAAGGTAGGGAAGAATTCTAAGGATCATTTTGACTGCCTCCAGAAGTTAGATCAGATGGCAAATTGGATTTGGTGCTAGGTCTTTCCCTTTAGGTTTTACCCCAACAATGTTTTCATTAGTTTCGCTCACTCTCGAAATCAAGCATTTTACAGCAGGTTGGAGCAGCCTGTATCTCAGCACAGGAATAAGGTAGGGAAGAATTCTAAGGATCATTTTGACTGCCTCCAGAAGTTAGATCAGATGGCAAATTGGATTTGGTGCTAGGTCTTTCCCTTTAGGTTTTACCCCAACAATGTTTTCATTAGTTTCGCTCACTCTCGAAATCAAGCATTTTACAGCAGGTTGGAGCAGCCTGTATCTCAGCACAGGAATAAGGTAGGGAAGAATTCTAAGGATCATTTTGACTGCCTCCAGAAGTTAGATCAGATGGCAAATTGGATTTGGTGCTAGGTCTTTCCCTTTAGGTTTTACCCCAACAATGTTTTCATTAGTTTCGCTCACTCTCGAAATCAAGCATTTTACAGCAGGTTGGAGCAGCCTGTATCTCAGCACAGGAATAAGGTAGGGAAGAATTCTAAGGATCATTTTGACTGCCTCCAGAAGTTAGATCAGATGGCAAATTGGATTTGGTGCTAGGTCTTTCCCTTTAGGTTTTACCCCAACAATGTTTTCATTAGTTTCGCTCACTCTCGAAATCAAGCATTTTACAGCAGGTTGGAGCAGCCTGTATCTCAGCACAGGAATAAGGTAGGGAAGAATTCTAAGGATCATTTTGACTGCCTCCAGAAGTTAGATCAGATGGCAAATTGGATTTGGTGCTAGGTCTTTCCCTTTAGGTTTTACCCCAACAATGTTTTCATTAGTTTCGCTCACTCTCGAAATCAAGCATTTTACAGCAGGTTGGAGCAGCCTGTATCTCAGCACAGGAATAAGGTAGGGAAGAATTCTAAGGATCATTTTGACTGCCTCCAGAAGTTAGATCAGATGGCAAATTGGATTTGGTGCTAGGTCTTTCCCTTTAGGTTTTACCCCAACAATGTTTTCATTAGTTTCGCTCACTCTCGAAATCAAGCATTTTACAGCAGGTTGGAGCAGCCTGTATCTCAGCACAGGAATAAGGTAGGGAAGAATTCTAAGGATCATTTTGACTGCCTCCAGAAGTTAGATCAGATGGCAAATTGGATTTGGTGCTAGGTCTTTCCCTTTAGGTTTTACCCCAACAATGTTTTCATTAGTTTCGCTCACTCTCGAAATCAAGCATTTTACAGCAGGTTGGAGCAGCCTGTATCTCAGCACAGGAATAAGGTAGGGAAGAATTCTAAGGATCATTTTGACTGCCTCCAGAAGTTAGATCAGATGGCAAATTGGATTTGGTGCTAGGTCTTTCCCTTTAGGTTTTACCCCAACAATGTTTTCATTAGTTTCGCTCACTCTCGAAATCAAGCATTTTACAGCAGGTTGGAGCAGCCTGTATCTCAGCACAGGAATAAGGTAGGGAAGAATTCAAATACTCATTTTGACTGCCTCCAGAAGTTAGATCAGATGGCAAATTGGATTTGGTGCTAGGTCTTTCCCTTTAGGTTTTACCCCAACAATGTTTTCATTAGTTTCGCTCACTCTCGAAATCAAGCATTTTACAGCAGGTTGGAGCAGCCTGTATCTCAGCACAGGAATAAGGTAGGGAAGAATTCTAAGGATCATTTTGACTGCCTCCAGAAGTTAGATCAGATGGCAAATTGGATTTGGTGCTAGGTCTTTCCCTTTAGGTTTTACCCCAACAATGTTTTCATTAGTTTCGCTCACTCTCGAAATCAAGCATTTTACAGCAGGTTGGAGCAGCCTGTATCTCAGCACAGGAATAAGGTAGGGAAGAATTCTAAGGATCATTTTGACTGCCTCCAGAAGTTAGATCAGATGGCAAATTGGATTTGGTGCTAGGTCTTTCCCTTTAGGTTTTACCCCAACAATGTTTTCATTAGTTTCGCTCACTCTCGAAATCAAGCATTTTACAGCAGGTTGGAGCAGCCTGTATCTCAGCACAGGAATAAGGTAGGGAAGAATTCAAATACTCATTTTGACTGCCTCCAGAAGTTAGATCAGATGGCAAATTGGATTTGGTGCTAGGTCTTTCCCTTTAGGTTTTACCCCAACAATGTTTTCATTAGTTTCGCTCACTCTCGAAATCAAGCATTTTACAGCAGGTTGGAGCAGCCTGTATCTCAGCACAGGAATAAGGTAGGGAAGAATTCTAAGGATCATTTTGACTGCCTCCAGAAGTTAGATCAGATGGCAAATTGGATTTGGTGCTAGGTCTTTCCCTTTAGGTTTTACCCCAACAATGTTTTCATTAGTTTCGCTCACTCTCGAAATCAAGCATTTTACAGCAGGTTGGAGCAGCCTGTATCTCAGCACAGGAATAAGGTAGGGAAGAATTCTAAGGATCATTTTGACTGCCTCCAGAAGTTAGATCAGATGGCAAATTGGATTTGGTGCTAGGTCTTTCCCTTTAGGTTTTACCCCAACAATGTTTTCATTAGTTTCGCTCACTCTCGAAATCAAGCATTTTACAGCAGGTTGGAGCAGCCTGTATCTCAGCACAGGAATAAGGTAGGGAAGAATTCTAAGGATCATTTTGACTGCCTCCAGAAGTTAGATCAGATGGCAAATTGGATTTGGTGCTAGGTCTTTCCCTTTAGGTTTTACCCCAACAATGTTTTCATTAGTTTCGCTCACTCTCGAAATCAAGCATTTTACAGCAGGTTGGAGCAGCCTGTATCTCAGCACAGGAATAAGGTAGGGAAGAATTCTAAGGATCATTTTGACTGCCTCCAGAAGTTAGATCAGATGGCAAATTGGATTTGGTGCTAGGTCTTTCCCTTTAGGTTTTACCCCAACAATGTTTTCATTAGTTTCGCTCACTCTCGAAATCAAGCATTTTACAGCAGGTTGGAGCAGCCTGTATCTCAGCACAGGAATAAGGTAGGGAAGAATTCTAAGGATCATTTTGACTGCCTCCAGAAGTTAGATCAGATGGCAAATTGGATTTGGTGCTAGGTCTTTCCCTTTAGGTTTTACCCCAACAATGTTTTCATTAGTTTCGCTCACTCTCGAAATCAAGCATTTTACAGCAGGTTGGAGCAGCCTGTATCTCAGCACAGGAATAAGGTAGGGAAGAATTCTAAGGATCATTTTGACTGCCTCCAGAAGTTAGATCAGATGGCAAATTGGATTTGGTGCTAGGTCTTTCCCTTTAGGTTTTACCCCAACAATGTTTTCATTAGTTTTGCTCACTCTCGAAATCAAGCATTTTACAGCAGGTTGGAGCAGCCTGTATCTCAGCACAGGAATAAGGTAGGGAAGAATTCAAATACTCATTTTGACTGCCTCCAGAAGTTAGATCAGATGGCAAATTGGATTTGGTGCTAGGTCTTTCCCTTTAGGTTTTACCCCAACAATGTTTTCATTAGTTTCGCTCACTCTCGAAATCAAGCATTTTACAGCAGGTTGGAGCAGCCTGTATCTCAGCACAGGAATAAGGTAGGGAAGAATTCTAAGGATCATTTTGACTGCCTCCAGAAGTTAGATCAGATGGCAAATTGGATTTGGTGCTAGGTCTTTCCCTTTAGGTTTTACCCCAACAATGTTTTCATTAGTTTCGCTCACTCTCGAAATCAAGCATTTTACAGCAGGTTGGAGCAGCCTGTATCTCAGCACAGGAATAAGGTAGGGAAGAATTCAAATACTCATTTTGACTGCCTCCAGAAGTTAGATCAGATGGCAAATTGGATTTGGTGCTAGGCCTTTCCCTTTAGGTTTTACCCCAACAATGTTTTCATTAGTTTCGCTCACTCTCGAAATCAAGCATTTTACAGCAGGTTGGAGCAGCCTGTATCTCAGCACAGGAATAAGGTAGGGAAGAATTCAAATACTCATTTTGACTGCCTCCAGAAGTTAGATCAGATGGCAAATTGGATTTGGTGCTAGGTCTTTCCCTTTAGGTTTTACCCCAACAATGTTTTCATTAGTTTCGCTCACTCTCGAAATCAAGCATTTTACAGCAGGTTGGAGCAGCCTGTATCTCAGCACAGGAATAAGGTAGGGAAGAATTCTAAGGATCATTTTGACTGCCTCCAGAAGTTAGATCAGATGGCAAATTGGATTTGGTGCTAGGTCTTTCCCTTTAGGTTTTACCCCAACAATGTTTTCATTAGTTTCGCTCACTCTCGAAATCAAGCATTTTACAGCAGGTTGGAGCAGCCTGTATCTCAGCACAGGAATAAGGTAGGGAAGAATTCAAATACTCATTTTGACTGCCTCCAGAAGTTAGATCAGATGGCAAATTGGATTTGGTGCTAGGTCTTTCCCTTTAGGTTTTACCCCAACAATGTTTTCATTAGTTTCGCTCACTCTCGAAATCAAGCATTTTACAGCAGGTTGGAGCAGCCTGTATCTCAGCACAGGAATAAGGTAGGGAAGAATTCAAATACTCATTTTGACTGCCTCCAGAAGTTAGATCAGATGGCAAATTGGATTTGGTGCTAGGTCTTTCCCTTTAGGTTTTACCCCAACAATGTTTTCATTAGTTTCGCTCACTCTCGAAATCAAGCATTTTACAGCAGGTTGGAGCAGCCTGTATCTCAGCACAGGAATAAGGTAGGGAAGAATTCTAAGGATCATTTTGACTGCCTCCAGAAGTTAGATCAGATGGCAAATTGGATTTGGTGCTAGGTCTTTCCCTTTAGGTTTTACCCCAACAATGTTTTCATTAGTTTCGCTCACTCTCGAAATCAAGCATTTTACAGCAGGTTGGAGCAGCCTGTATCTCAGCACAGGAATAAGGTAGGGAAGAATTCAAATGCTCATTTTGACTGCCTCCAGAAGTTAGATCAGATGGCAAATTGGATTTGGTGCTAGGTCTTTCCCTTTAGGTTTTACCCCAACAATGTTTTCATTAGTTTCGCTCACTCTCGAAATCAAGCATTTTACAGCAGGTTGGAGCAGCCTGTATCTCAGCACAGGAATAAGGTAGGGAAGAATTCAAATACTCATTTTGACTGCCTCCAGAAGTTAGATCAGATGGCAAATTGGATTTGGTGCTAGGTCTTTCCCTTTAGGTTTTACCCCAACAATGTTTTCATTAGTTTCGCTCACTCTCGAAATCAAGCATTTTACAGCAGGTTGGAGCAGCCTGTATCTCAGCACAGGAATAAGGTAGGGAAGAATTCTAAGGATCATTTTGACTGCCTCCAGAAGTTAGATCAGATGGCAAATTGGATTTGGTGCTAGGCCTTTCCCTTTAGGTTTTACCCCAACAATGTTTTCATTAGTTTCGCTCACTCTCGAAATCAAGCATTTTACAGCAGGTTGGAGCAGCCTGTATCTCAGCACAGGAATAAGGTAGGGAAGAATTCTAAGGATCATTTTGACTGCCTCCAGAAGTTAGATCAGATGGCAAATTGGATTTGGTGCTAGGTCTTTCCCTTTAGGTTTTACCCCAACAATGTTTTCATTAGTTTCGCTCACTCTCGAAATCAAGCATTTTACAGCAGGTTGGAGCAGCCTGTATCTCAGCACAGGAATAAGGTAGGGAAGAATTCTAAGGATCATTTTGACTGCCTCCAGAAGTTAGATCAGATGGCAAATTGGATTTGGTGCTAGGTCTTTCCCTTTAGGTTTTACCCCAACAATGTTTTCATTAGTTTCGCTCACTCTCGAAATCAAGCATTTTACAGCAGGTTGGAGCAGCCTGTATCTCAGCACAGGAATAAGGTAGGGAAGAATTCAAATACTCATTTTGACTGCCTCCAGAAGTTAGATCAGATGGCAAATTGGATTTGGTGCTAGGTCTTTCCCTTTAGGTTTTACCCCAACAATGTTTTCATTAGTTTCGCTCACTCTCGAAATCAAGCATTTTACAGCAGGTTGGAGCAGCCTGTATCTCAGCACAGGAATAAGGTAGGGAAGAATTCTAAGGATCATTTTGACTGCCTCCAGAAGTTAGATCAGATGGCAAATTGGATTTGGTGCTAGGTCTTTCCCTTTAGGTTTTACCCCAACAATGTTTTCATTAGTTTCGCTCACTCTCGAAATCAAGCATTTTACAGCAGGTTGGAGCAGCCTGTATCTCAGCACAGGAATAAGGTAGGGAAGAATTCAAATACTCATTTTGACTGCCTCCAGAAGTTAGATCAGATGGCAAATTGGATTTGGTGCTAGGTCTTTCCCTTTAGGTTTTACCCCAACAATGTTTTCATTAGTTTCGCTCACTCTCGAAATCAAGCCTTTTACAGCAGGTTGGAGCAGCCTGTATCTCAGCACAGGAATAAGGTAGGGAAGAATTCTAAGGATCATTTTGACTGCCTCCAGAAGTTAGATCAGATGGCAAATTGGATTTGGTGCTAGGTCTTTCCCTTTAGGTTTTACCCCAACAATGTTTTCATTAGTTTCACTCACTCTCAAAATCAAGCATTTTACAGCAGGTTGGAGCAGCCTGTATCTCAGCACAGGAATAAGGTAGGGAAGAATTCAAATACTCATTTTGACTGCCTCCAGAAGTTAGATCAGATGGCAAATTGGATTTGGTGCTAGGTCTTTCCCTTTAGGTTTTACCCCAACAATGTTTTCATTAGTTTCGCTCACTCTCGAAATCAAGCATTTTACAGCAGGTTGGAGCAGCCTGTATCTCAGCACAGGAATAAGGTAGGGAAGAATTCTAAGGATCATTTTGACTGCCTCCAGAAGTTAGATCAGATGGCAAATTGGATTTGGTGCTAGGTCTTTCCCTTTAGGTTTTACCGCAACAATGTTTTCATTAGTTTCGCTCACTCTCGAAATCAAGCATTTTACAGCAGGTTGGAGCAGCCTGTATCTCAGCACAGGAATAAGGTAGGGAAGAATTCTAAGGATCATTTTGACTGCCTCCAGAAGTTAGATCAGATGGCAAATTGGATTTGGTGCTAGGTCTTTCCCTTTAGGTTTTACCCCAACAATGTTTTCATTAGTTTCGCTCACTCTCGAAATCAAGCATTTTACAGCAGGTTGGAGCAGCCTGTATCTCAGCACAGGAATAAGGTAGGGAAGAATTCTAAGGATCATTTTGACTGCCTCCAGAAGTTAGATCAGATGGCAAATTGGATTTGGTGCTAGGTATTTCCCTTTAGGTTTTACCCCAACAATGTTTTCATTAGTTTCGCTCACTCTCGAAATCAAGCATTTTACAGCAGGTTGGAGCAGCCTGTATCTCAGCACAGGAATAAGGTAGGGAAGAATTCTAAGGATCATTTTGACTGCCTCCAGAAGTTAGATCAGATGGCAAATTGGATTTGGTGCTAGGTCTTTCCCTTTAGGTTTTACCCAACAATGTTTTCATTAGTTTCGCTCACTCTCGAAATCAAGCATTTTACAGCAGGTTGGAGCAGCCTGTATCTCAGCACAGGAATAAGGTAGGGAAGAATTCTAAGGATCATTTTGACTGCCTCCAGAAGTTAGATCAGATGGCAAATTGGATTTGGTGCTAGGTCTTTCCCTTTAGGTTTTACCCCAACAATGTTTTCATTAGTTTCGCTCACTCTCGAAATCAAGCATTTTACAGCAGGTTGGAGCAGCCTGTATCTCAGCACAGGAATAAGGTAGGGAAGAATTCTAAGGATCATTTTGACTGCCTCCAGAAGTTAGATCAGATGGCAAATTGGATTTGGTGCTAGGTCTTTCCCTTTAGGTTTTACCCCAACAATGTTTTCATTAGTTTTGCTCACTCTCGAAATCAAGCATTTTACAGCAGGTTGGAGCAGCCTGTATCTCAGCACAGGAATAAGGTAGGGAAGAATTCTAAGGATCATTTTGACTGCCTCCAGAAGTTAGATCAGATGGCAAATTGGATTTGGTGCTAGGTCTTTCCCTTTAGGTTTTACCCCAACAATGTTTTCATTAGTTTCGCTCACTCTCGAAATCAAGCATTTTACAGCAGGTTGGAGCAGCCTGTATCTCAGCACAGGAATAAGGTAGGGAAGAATTCAAATACTCATTTTGACTGCCTCCAGAAGTTAGATCAGATGGCAAATTGGATTTGGTGCTAGGTCTTTCCCTTTAGGTTTTACCCCAACAATGTTTTCATTAGTTTCGCTCACTCTCGAAATCAAGCATTTTACAGCAGGTTGGAGCAGCCTGTACCTCAGCACAGGAATAAGGTAGGGAAGAATTCTAAGGATCATTTTGACTGCCTCCAGAAGTTAGATCAGATGGCAAATTGGATTTGGTGCTAGGTCTTTCCCTTTAGGTTTTACCCCAACAATGTTTTCATTAGTTTCGCTCACTCTCGAAATCAAGCATTTTACAGCAGGTTGGAGCAGCCTGTATCTCAGCACAGGAATAAGGTAGGGAAGAATTCTAAGGATCATTTTGACTGCCTCCAGAAGTTAGATCAGATGGCAAATTGGATTTGGTGCTAGGTCTTTCCCTTTAGGTTTTACCCCAACAATGTTTTCATTAGTTTCGCTCACTCTCGAAATCAAGCATTTTACAGCAGGTTGGAGCAGCCTGTATCTCAGCACAGGAATAAGGTAGGGAAGAATTCAAATACTCATTTTGACTGCCTCCAGAAGTTAGATCAGATGGCAAATTGGATTTGGTGCTAGGTCTTTCCCTTTAGGTTTTACCCCAACAATGTTTTCATTAGTTTCGCTCACTCTCGAAATCAAGCATTTTACAGCAGGTTGGAGCAGCCTGTATCTCAGCACAGGAATAAGGTAGGGAAGAATTCTAAGGATCATTTTGACTGCCTCCAGAAGTTAGATCAGATGGCAAATTGGATTTGGTGCTAGGTCTTTCCCTTTAGGTTTTACCCCAACAATGTTTTCATTAGTTTCGCTCACTCTCGAAATCAAGCATTTTACAGCAGGTTGGAGCAGCCTGTATCTCAGCACAGGAATAAGGTAGGGAAGAATTCTAAGGATCATTTTGACTGCCTCCAGAAGTTAGATCAGATGGCAAATTGGATTTGGTGCTAGGTCTTTCCCTTTAGGTTTTACCCCAACAATGTTTTCATTAGTTTCGCTCACTCTCGAAATCAAGCATTTTACAGCAGGTTGGAGCAGCCTGTATCTCAGCACAGGAATAAGGTAGGGAAGAATTCAAATACTCATTTTGACTGCCTCCAGAAGTTAGATCAGATGGCAAATTGGATTTGGTGCTAGGCCTTTCCCTTTAGGTTTTACCCCAACAATGTTTTCATTAGTTTCGCTCACTCTCGAAATCAAGCATTTTACAGCAGGTTGGAGCAGCCTGTATCTCAGCACAGGAATAAGGTAGGGAAGAATTCTAAGGATCATTTTGACTGCCTCCAGAAGTTAGATCAGATGGCAAATTGGATTTGGTGCTAGGCCTTTCCCTTTAGGTTTTACCCCAACAATGTTTTCATTAGTTTCGCTCACTCTCGAAATCAAGCATTTTACAGCAGGTTGGAGCAGCCTGTATCTCAGCACAGGAATAAGGTAGGGAAGAATTCTAAGGATCATTTTGACTGCCTCCAGAAGTTAGATCAGATGGCAAATTGGATTTGGTGCTAGGCCTTTCCCTTTAGGTTTTACCCCAACAATGTTTTCATTAGTTTCGCTCACTCTCGAAATCAAGCATTTTACAGCAGGTTGGAGCAGCCTGTATCTCAGCACAGGAATAAGGTAGGGAAGAATTCTAAGGATCATTTTGACTGCCTCCAGAAGTTAGATCAGATGGCAAATTGGATTTGGTGCTAGGTCTTTCCCTTTAGCTTTTACCCCAACAATGTTTTCATTAGTTTCGCTCACTCTCGAAATCAAGCATTTTACAGCAGGTTGGAGCAGCCTGTATCTCAGCACAGGAATAAGGTAGGGAAGAATTCTAAGGATCATTTTGACTGCCTCCAGAAGTTAGATCAGATGGCAAATTGGATTTGGTGCTAGGCCTTTCCCTTTAGGTTTTACCCCAACAATGTTTTCATTAGTTTCGCTCACTCTCGAAATCAAGCATTTTACAGCAGGTTGGAGCAGCCTGTATCTCAGCACAGGAATAAGGTAGGGAAGAATTCTAAGGATCATTTTGACTGCCTCCAGAAGTTAGATCAGATGGCAAATTGGATTTGGTGCTAGGTCTTTCCCTTTAGGTTTTACCCCAACAATGTTTTCATTAGTTTCGCTCACTCTCGAAATCAAGCATTTTACAGCAGGTTGGAGCAGCCTGTATCTCAGCACAGGAATAAGGTAGGGAAGAATTCAAATACTCATTTTGACTGCCTCCAGAAGTTAGATCAGATGGCAAATTGGATTTGGTGCTAGGCCTTTCCCTTTAGGTTTTACCCCAACAATGTTTTCATTAGTTTCGCTCACTCTCGAAATCAAGCATTTTACAGCAGGTTGGAGCAGCCTGTATCTCAGCACAGGAATAAGGTAGGGAAGAATTCTAAGGATCATTTTGACTGCCTCCAGAAGTTAGATCAGATGGCAAATTGGATTTGGTGCTAGGTCTTTCCCTTTAGGTTTTACCCCAACAATGTTTTCATTAGTTTCGCTCACTCTCGAAATCAAGCATTTTACAGCAGGTTGGAGCAGCCTGTATCTCAGCACAGGAATAAGGTAGGGAAGAATTCAAATACTCATTTTGACTGCCTCCAGAAGTTAGATCAGATGGCAAATTGGATTTGGTGCTAGGTCTTTCCCTTTAGGTTTTACCCCAACAATGTTTTCATTAGTTTCGCTCACTCTCGAAATCAAGCATTTTACAGCAGGTTGGAGCAGCCTGTATCTCAGCACAGGAATAAGGTAGGGAAGAATTCTAAGGATCATTTTGACTGCCTCCAGAAGTTAGATCAGATGACAAATTGGATTTGGTGCTAGGTCTTTCCCTTTAGGTTTTACCCCAACAATGTTTTCATTAGTTTCGCTCACTCTCAAAATCAAGCATTTTACAGCAGGTTGGAGCAGCCTGTATCTCAGCACAGGAATAAGGTAGGGAAGAATTCTAAGGATCATTTTGACTGCCTCCAGAAGTTAGATCAGATGGCAAATTGGATTTGGTGCTAGGTCTTTCCCTTTAGGTTTTACCCCAACAATGTTTTCATTAGTTTCGCTCACTCTCGAAATCAAGCATTTTACAGCAGGTTGGAGCAGCCTGTATCTCAGCACAGGAATAAGGTAGGGAAGAATTCTAAGGATCATTTTGACTGCCTCCAGAAGTTAGATCAGATGGCAAATTGGATTTGGTGCTAGGTCTTTCCCTTTAGGTTTTACCCCAACAATGTTTTCATTAGTTTCGCTCACTCTCGAAATCAAGCATTTTACAGCAGTTTGGAGCAGCCTGTATCTCAGCACAGGAATAAGGTAGGGAAGAATTCTAAGGATCATTTTGACTGCCTCCAGAAGTTAGATCAGATGGCAAATTGGATTTGGTGCTAGGTCTTTCCCTTTAGGTTTTACCGCAACAATGTTTTCATTAGTTTCGCTCACTCTCGAAATCAAGCATTTTACAGCAGGTTGGAGCAGCCTGTATCTCAGCACAGGAATAAGGTAGGGAAGAATTCTAAGGATCATTTTGACTGCCTCCAGAAGTTAGATCAGATGGCAAATTGGATTTGGTGCTAGGTCTTTCCCTTTAGGTTTTACCCCAACAATGTTTTCATTAGTTTCGCTCACTCTCGAAATCAAGCATTTTACAGCAGGTTGGAGCAGCCTGTATCTCAGCACAGGAATAAGGTAGGGAAGAATTCTAAGGATCATTTTGACTGCCTCCAGAAGTTAGATCAGATGGCAAATTGGATTTGGTGGTAGGTCTTTCCCTTTAGGTTTTACCCCAACAATGTTTTCATTAGTTTCGCTCACTCTCGAAATCAAGCATTTTACAGCAGGTTGGAGCAGCCTGTATCTCAGCACAGGAATAAGGTAGGGAAGAATTCTAAGGATCATTTTGACTGCCTCCAGAAGTTAGATCAGATGGCAAATTGGATTTGGTGCTAGGTCTTTCCCTTTAGGTTTTACCCCAACAATGTTTTCATTAGTTTCGCTCACTCTCGAAATCAAGCATTTTACAGCAGGTTGGAGCAGCCTGTATCTCAGCACAGGAATAAGGTAGGGAAGAATTCTAAGGATCATTTTGACTGCCTCCAGAAGTTAGATCAGATGGCAAATTGGATTTGGTGCTAGGTCTTTCCCTTTAGGTTTTACCCCAACAATGTTTTCATTAGTTTCGCTCACTCTCGAAATCAAGCATTTTACAGCAGGTTGGAGCAGCCTGTATCTCAGCACAGGAATAAGGTAGGGAAGAATTCTAAGGATCATTTTGACTGCCTCCAGAAGTTAGATCAGATGGCAAATTGGATTTGGTGCTAGGTCTTTCCCTTTAGGTTTTACCCCAACAATGTTTTCATTAGTTTCGCTCACTCTCGAAATCAAGCATTTTACAGCAGGTTGGAGCAGCCTGTATCTCAGCACAGGAATAAGGTAGGGAAGAATTCTAAGGATCATTTTGACTGCCTCCAGAAGTTAGATCAGATGGCAAATTGGATTTGGTGCTAGGTCTTTCCCTTTAGGTTTTACCCCAACAATGTTTTCATTAGTTTCGCTCACTCTCGAAATCAAGCATTTTACAGCAGGTTGGAGCAGCCTGTATCTCAGCACAGGAATAAGGTAGGGAAGAATTCTAAGGATCATTTTGACTGCCTCCAGAAGTTAGATCAGATGGCAAATTGGATTTGGTGCTAGGTCTTTCCCTTTAGGTTTTACCCCAACAATGTTTTCATTAGTTTCGCTCACTCTCGAAATCAAGCATTTTACAGCAGGTTGGAGCAGCCTGTATCTCAGCACAGGAATAAGGTAGGGAAGAATTCTAAGGATCATTTTGACTGCCTCCAGAAGTTAGATCAGATGGCAAATTGGATTTGGTGTTAGGTCTTTCCCTTTAGGTTTTACCCCAACAATGTTTTCATTAGTTTCGCTCACTCTCGAAATCAAGCATTTTACAGCAGGTTGGAGCAGCCTGTATCTCAGCACAGGAATAAGGTAGGGAAGAATTCAAATACTCATTTTGACTGCCTCCAGAAGTTAGATCAGATGGCAAATTGGATTTGGTGCTAGGTCTTTCCCTTTAGGTTTTACCCCAACAATGTTTTCATTAGTTTCGCTCACTCTCGAAATCAAGCATTTTACAGCAGGTTGGAGCAGCCTGTATCTCAGCACAGGAATAAGGTAGGGAAGAATTCTAAGGATCATTTTGACTGCCTCCAGAAGTTAGATCAGATGGCAAATTGGATTTGGTGCTAGGTCTTTCCCTTTAGGTTTTACCCCAACAATGTTTTCATTAGTTTCGCTCACTCTCGAAATCAAGCATTTTACAGCAGGTTGGAGCAGCCTGTATCTCAGCACAGGAATAAGGCAGGGAAGAATTCAAATACTCATTTTGACTGCCTCCAGAAGTTAGATCAGATGGCAAATTGGATTTGGTGCTAGGTCTTTCCCTTTAGGTTTTACCCCAACAATGTTTTCTTTAGTTTCGCTCACTCTCGAAATCAAGCATTTTACAGCAGGTTGGAGCAGCCTGTATCTCAGCACAGGAATAAGGTAGGGAAGAATTCTAAGGATCATTTTGACTGCCTCCAGAAGTTAGATCAGATGGCAAATTGGATTTGGTGCTAGGTCTTTCCCTTTAGGTTTTACCCCAACAATGTTTTCATTAGTTTCGCTCACTCTCGAAATCAAGCATTTTACAGCAGGTTGGAGCAGCCTGTATCTCAGCACAGGAATAAGGTAGGGAAGAATTCAAATACTCATTTTGACTGCCTCCAGAAGTTAGATCAGATGGCAAATTGGATTTGGTGCTAGGTCTTTCCCTTTAGGTTTTACCCCAACAATGTTTTCATTAGTTTCGCTCACTCTCGAAATCAAGCATTTTACAGCAGGTTGGAGCAGCCTGTATCTCAGCACAGGAATAAGGTAGGGAAGAATTCTAAGGATCATTTTGACTGCCTCCAGAAGTTAGATCAGATGGCAAATTGGATTTGGTGCTAGGTCTTTCCCTTTAGGTTTTACCCCAACAATGTTTTCATTAGTTTCGCTCACTCTCGAAATCAAGCATTTTACAGCAGGTTGGAGCAGCCTGTATCTCAGCACAGGAATAAGGTAGGGAAGAATTCTAAGGATCATTTTGACTGCCTCCAGAAGTTAGATCAGATGGCAAATTGGATTTGGTGCTAGGTCTTTCCCTTTAGGTTTTACCCCAACAATGTTTTCATTAGTTTCGCTCACTCTCGAAATCAAGCATTTTACAGCAGGTTGGAGCAGCCTGTATCTCAGCACAGGAATAAGGTAGGGAAGAATTCTAAGGATCATTTTGACTGCCTCCAGAAGTTAGATCAGATGGCAAATTGGATTTGGTGCTAGGTCTTTCCCTTTAGGTTTTACCCCAACAATGTTTTCATTAGTTTCGCTCACTCTCAAAATCAAGCATTTTACAGCAGGTTGGAGCAGCCTGTATCTCAGCACAGGAATAAGGTAGGGAAGAATTCAAATACTCATTTTGACTGCCTCCAGAAGTTAGATCAGATGGCAAATTGGATTTGGTGCTAGGTCTTTCCCTTTAGGTTTTACCCCAACAATGTTTTCATTAGTTTCGCTCACTCTCGAAATCAAGCATTTTACAGCAGGTTGGAGCAGCCTGTATCTCAGCACAGGAATAAGGTAGGGAAGAATTCTAAGGATCATTTTGACTGCCTCCAGAAGTTAGATCAGATGGCAAATTGGATTTGGTGCTAGGTCTTTCCCTTTAGGTTTTACCCCAACAATGTTTTCATTAGTTTCGCTCACTCTCGAAATCAAGCATTTTACAGCAGGTTGGAGCAGCCTGTATCTCAGCACAGGAATAAGGTAGGGAAGAATTCTAAGGATCATTTTGACTGCCTCCAGAAGTTAGATCAGATGGCAAATTGGATTTGGTGCTAGGTCTTTCCCTTTAGGTTTTACCCCAACAATGTTTTCATTAGTTTCGCTCACTCTCGAAATCAAGCATTTTACAGCAGGTTGGAGCAGCCTGTATCTCAGCACAGGAATAAGGTAGGGAAGAATTCTAAGGATCATTTTGACTGCCTCCAGAAGTTAGATCAGATGGCAAATTGGATTTGGTGCTAGGTCTTTCCCTTTAGGTTTTACCCCAACAATGTTTTCATTAGTTTCGCTCACTCTCGAAATCAAGCATTTTACAGCAGGTTGGAGCAGCCTGTATCTCAGCACAGGAATAAGGTAGGGAAGAATTCTAAGGATCATTTTGACTGCCTCCAGAAGTTAGATCAGATGGCAAATTGGATTTGGTGCTAGGTCTTTCCCTTTAGGTTTTACCCCAACAATGTTTTCATTAGTTTTGTTCACTCTCGAAATCAAGCATTTTACAGCAGGTTGGAGCAGCCTGTATCTCAGCACAGGAATAAGGTAGGGAAGAATTCTAAGGATCATTTTGACTGCCTCCAGAAGTTAGATCAGATGGCAAATTGGATTTGGTGCTAGGTCTTTCCCTTTAGGTTTTACCCCAACAATGTTTTCATTAGTTTCGCTCACTCTCGAAATCAAGCATTTTACAGCAGGTTGGAGCAGCCTGTATCTCAGCACAGGAATAAGGAAGGGAAGAATTCAAATACTCATTTTGACTGCCGCCAGAAGTTAGATCAGATGGCAAATTGGATTTGGTGCTAGGTCTTTCCCTTTAGGTTTTACCCCAACAATGTTTTCATTAGTTTCGCTCACTCTCGAAATCAAGCATTTTACAGCAGGTTGGAGCAGCCTGTATCTCAGCACAGGAATAAGGTAGGGAAGAATTCTAAGGATCATTTTGACTGCCTCCAGAAGTTAGATCAGATGGCAAATTGGATTTGGTGCTAGGTCTTTCCCTTTAGGTTTTACCCCAACAATGTTTTCATTAGTTTCGCTCACTCTCAAAATCAAGCATTTTACAGCAGGTTGGAGCAGCCTGTATCTCAGCACAGGAATAAGGTAGGGAAGAATTCTAAGGATCATTTTGACTGCCTCCAGAAGTTAGATCAGATGGCAAATTGGATTTGGTGCTAGGTCTTTCCCTTTAGGTTTTACCCCAACAATGTTTTCATTAGTTTCGCTCACTCTCGAAATCAAGCATTTTACAGCAGGTTGGAGCAGCCTGTATCTCAGCACAGGAATAAGGTAGGGAAGAATTCTAAGGATCATTTTGACTGCCTCCAGAAGTTAGATCAGATGGCAAATTGGATTTGGTGCTAGGTCTTTCCCTTTAGGTTTTACCCCAACAATGTTTTCATTAGTTTCGCTCACTCTCGAAATCAAGCATTTTACAGCAGGTTGGAGCAGCCTGTATCTCAGCACAGGAATAAGGTAGGGAAGAATTCTAAGGATCATTTTGACTGCCTCCAGAAGTTAGATCAGATGGCAAATTGGATTTGGTGCTAGGTCTTTCCCTTTAGGTTTTACCCCAACAATGTTTTCATTAGTTTCGCTCACTCTCGAAATCAAGCATTTTACAGCAGGTTGGAGCAGCCTGTATCTCAGCACAGGAATAAGGTAGGGAAGAATTCTAAGGATCATTTTGACTGCCTCCAGAAGTTAGATCAGATGGCAAATTGGATTTGGTGCTAGGTCTTTCCCTTTAGGTTTTACCCCAACAATGTTTTCATTAGTTTCGCTCACTCTCGAAATCAAGCATTTTACAGCAGGTTGGAGCAGCCTGTATCTCAGCACAGGAATAAGGTAGGGAAGAATTCAAATACTCATTTTGACTGCCTCCAGAAGTTAGATCAGATGGCAAATTGGATTTGGTGCTAGGTCTTTCCCTTTAGGTTTTACCCCAACAATGTTTTCATTAGTTTCGCTCACTCTCGAAATCAAGCATTTTACAGCAGGTTGGAGCAGCCTGTATCTCAGCACAGGAATAAGGTAGGGAAGAATTCTAAGGATCATTTTGACTGCCTCCAGAAGTTAGATCAGATGGCAAATTGGATTTGGTGCTAGGTCTTTCCCTTTAGGTTTTACCCCAACAATGTTTTCATTAGTTTTGCTCACTCTCGAAATCAAGCATTTTACAGCAGGTTGGAGCAGCCTGTATCTCAGCACAGGAATAAGGTAGGGAAGAATTCAAATACTCATTTTGACTGCCTCCAGAAGTTAGATCAGATGGCAAATTGGATTTGGTGCTAGGTCTTTCCCTTTAGGTTTTACCCCAACAATGTTTTCATTAGTTTCGCTCACTCTCGAAATCAAGCATTTTACAGCAGGTTGGAGCAGCCTGTATCTCAGCACAGGAATAAGGTAGGGAAGAATTCTAAGGATCATTTTGACTGCCTCCAGAAGTTAGATCAGATGGCAAATTGGATTTGGTGCTAGGTCTTTCCCTTTAGGTTTTACCCCAACAATGTTTTCATTAGTTTCGCTCACTCTCGAAATCAAGCATTTTACAGCAGGTTGGAGCAGCCTGTATCTCAGCACAGGAATAAGGTAGGGAAGAATTCTAAGGATCATTTTGACTGCCTCCAGAAGTTAGATCAGATGGCAAATTGGATTTGGTGCTAGGTCTTTCCCTTTAGGTTTTACCCCAACAATGTTTTCATTAGTTTTGCTCACTCTCGAAATCAAGCATTTTACAGCAGGTTGGAGCAGCCTGTATCTCAGCACAGGAATAAGGTAGGGAAGAATTCTAAGGATCATTTTGACTGCCTCCAGAAGTTAGATCAGATGGCAAATTGGATTTGGTGCTAGGTCTTTCCCTTTAGGTTTTACCCCAACAATGTTTTCATTAGTTTCGCTCACTCTCGAAATCAAGCATTTTACAGCAGGTTGGAGCAGCCTGTATCTCAGCACAGGAATAAGGTAGGGAAGAATTCTAAGGATCATTTTGACTGCCTCCAGAAGTTAGATCAGATGGCAAATTGGATTTGGTGCTAGGTCTTTCCCTTTAGGTTTTACCCCAACAATGTTTTCATTAGTTTCGCTCACTCTCGAAATCAAGCATTTTACAGCAGGTTGGAGCAGCCTGTATCTCAGCACAGGAATAAGGTAGGGAAGAATTCAAATACTCATTTTGACTGCCTCCAGAAGTTAGATCAGATGGCAAATTGGATTTGGTGCTAGGTCTTTCCCTTTAGGTTTTACCCCAACAATGTTTTCATTAGTTTCGCTCACTCTCGAAATCAAGCATTTTACAGCAGGTTGGAGCAGCCTGTATCTCAGCACAGGAATAAGGTAGGGAAGAATTCTAAGGATCATTTTGACTGCCTCCAGAAGTTAGATCAGATGGCAAATTGGATTTGGTGCTAGGTCTTTCCCTTTAGGTTTTACCCCAACAATGTTTTCATTAGTTTCGCTCACTCTCGAAATCAAGCATTTTACAGCAGGTTGGAGCAGCCTGTATCTCAGCACAGGAATAAGGTAGGGAAGAATTCTAAGGATCATTTTGACTGCCTCCAGAAGTTAGATCAGATGGCAAATTGGATTTGGTGCTAGGTCTTTCCCTTTAGGTTTTACCCCAACAATGTTTTCATTAGTTTCGCTCACTCTCGAAATCAAGCATTTTACAGCAGGTTGGAGCAGCCTGTATCTCAGCACAGGAATAAGGTAGGGAAGAATTCTAAGGATCATTTTGACTGCCTCCAGAAGTTAGATCAGATGGCAAATTGGATTTGGTGCTAGGTCTTTCCCTTTAGGTTTTACCCCAACAATGTTTTCATTAGTTTCGCTCACTCTCGAAATCAAGCATTTTACAGCAGGTTGGAGCAGCCTGTATCTCAGCACAGGAATAAGGTAGGGAAGAATTCAAATACTCATTTTGACTGCCTCCAGAAGTTAGATCAGATGGCAAATTGGATTTGGTGCTAGGTCTTTCCCTTTAGGTTTTACCCCAACAATGTTTTCATTAGTTTCGCTCACTCTCGAAATCAAGCATTTTACAGCAGGTTGGAGCAGCCTGTATCTCAGCACAGGAATAAGGTAGGGAAGAATTCTAAGGATCATTTTGACTGCCTCCAGAAGTTAGATCAGATGGCAAATTGGATTTGGTGCTAGGTCTTTCCCTTTAGGTTTTACCCCAACAATGTTTTCATTAGTTTCGCTCACTCTCGAAATCAAGCATTTTACAGCAGGTTGGAGCAGCCTGTATCTCAGCACAGGAATAAGGTAGGGAAGAATTCTAAGGATCATTTTGACTGCCTCCAGAAGTTAGATCAGATGGCAAATTGGATTTGGTGCTAGGTCTTTCCCTTTAGGTTTTACCCCAACAATGTTTTCATTAGTTTCGCTCACTCTCGAAATCAAGCATTTTACAGCAGGTTGGAGCAGCCTGTATCTCAGCACAGGAATAAGGTAGGGAAGAATTCTAAGGATCATTTTGACTGCCTCCAGAAGTTAGATCAGATGGCAAATTGGATTTGGTGCTAGGTCTTTCCCTTTAGGTTTTACCCCAACAATGTTTTCATTAGTTTCGCTCACTCTCGAAATCAAGCATTTTACAGCAGGTTGGAGCAGCCTGTATCTCAGCACAGGAATAAGGTAGGGAAGAATTCTAAGGATCATTTTGACTGCCTCCAGAAGTTAGATCAGATGGCAAATTGGATTTGGTGCTAGGTCTTTCCCTTTAGGTTTTACCCCAACAATGTTTTCATTAGTTTCGCTCACTCTCGAAATCAAGCATTTTACAGCAGGTTGGAGCAGCCTGTATCTCAGCACAGGAATAAGGTAGGGAAGAATTCAAATACTCATTTTGACTGCCTCCAGAAGTTAGATCAGATGGCAAATTGGATTTGGTGCTAGGTCTTTCCCTTTAGGTTTTACCCCAACAATGTTTTCATTAGTTTCGCTCACTCTCGAAATCAAGCATTTTACAGCAGGTTGGAGCAGCCTGTATCTCAGCACAGGAATAAGGTAGGGAAGAATTCAAATACTCATTTTGACTGCCTCCAGAAGTTAGATCAGATGGCAAATTGGATTTGGTGCTAGGTCTTTCCCTTTAGGTTTTACCCCAACAATGTTTTCATTAGTTTCGCTCACTCTCGAAATCAAGCATTTTACAGCAGGTTGGAGCAGCCTGTATCTCAGCACAGGAATAAGGTAGGGAAGAATTCTAAGGATCATTTTGACTGCCTCCAGAAGTTAGATCAGATGGCAAATTGGATTTGGTGCTAGGTCTTTCCCTTTAGGTTTTACCCCAACAATGTTTTCATTAGTTTCGCTCACTCTCGAAATCAAGCATTTTACAGCAGGTTGGAGCAGCCTGTATCTCAGCACAGGAATAAGGTAGGGAAGAATTCTAAGGATCATTTTGACTGCCTCCAGAAGTTAGATCAGATGGCAAATTGGATTTGGTGCTAGGTCTTTCCCTTTAGGTTTTACCCCAACAATGTTTTCATTAGTTTCGCTCACTCTCAAAATCAAGCATTTTACAGCAGGTTGGAGCAGCCTGTATCTCAGCACAGGAATAAGGTAGGGAAGAATTCTAAGGATCATTT
>NW_027145203.1:0-26325 GCF_026170545.1 Melanerpes formicivorus | reverse complement strand
CACTGCCTGTGCTAATCCTTAGCCGCCTTCTTTAAGTTGTCTTTGCCTTTCATTTACAAGGCAGCTGACCCTGGCTGAATCCTGTCAGCAGCAGTTCAGAAAGGGCTCTCACAAAAGAGAGGCCTCTGAACTGATGAATTGATTAACTGCAAGGTACAGTTTAATGGGGAAAAGCTCTCTATAACAAGGGCTAAAGCTCTTTCCTGGGGAGTGTGCCTCCTCTTCTCCAGTGTGCTCTTTAGGCAGGATGAAGCAAGTGCAGAGCAAGATGCTCTGTATGGGTATGAGGGCTGAGCATGAAGGGAGGCAACAAAAGGCTTGCTGCTTCTTGCTAAGACTGCCAACAGAAACAACTATATTTAATGCAGAAGCTTCTAAGTGGAGGTCAATTGCCAAAGATTGTGCTAATTAAAAACAAACAATGAAATGATATTACAAGTCCAACCTATGCTCTGCTGAAGTAAGATGATTAGAAGCTAGCACAATCAACTAAAATCTATAGGGAGGAAGTTGGTGGTTAAGGGACAAGTGCTATTAAAAAAAAAACAACTACAAATGTGGATGGTAATTTGCATAACTCCTTAAGGATTTATCATGAAATCTTTATTTTGAAAGCAGATGCTGTCACTTGTGATGAGCTGAAATGTTATTTTAATTCTACAGCCATACAGTAAATAGGAAGCTAATTTGGAAAGACATAGATCAATGTAAACTAAAACTTGCTTAATTAGTGTTGTTAATGCAACCCATTAGCACATAGAGTGTTCACTATGACACAGCCATACAGTGCTACTTCTGGCATCTGTATTCTTGCATGAACTTCAGTTCTCAAGTAATTTACTTGGACTGTTCTTTAATATAAATGTGTTTTCTGTGTGGCATTGGACGGCCTTGAATCTACTGCTTCAGCAAAAACAGATAAAACTTGCTGTGAGAAGCAAAGATGTAGAATCACAATTATCAGAGGAATGCCTCTCTAAGCTACTTAAGTCCTACAGACAGTTTACTGCCAAGAGGTAAGAGCAAGAATTTATCCACCAGAAGGTAGGGGAGCATAATGGTTTTCTATATTTCTAAACTGAATGATCCCAGAATAGTCAACCAGTGTAACCAGAAACTATGTTTAGTTGGCACTAATATCACACTTCGGGTATCACTTATGGAGTATAAACTTTCAGTTGGGATCAACAAATACGTAATTTGCATCGGTTTCTGTTTAAGGCTTTGTTAGAGAAGCTAACAAAAAACATTTTCAGTCTTTCCTAAATGGGGTATATGTATCTAGACTTCCTCACTGATTCTTTTTTCACAAAACAATTAGTGGTACACCTTAATTCATCTCCATCTTAGGATCGCAAAGCTAACGAATTATATGACAACCAGTTTTCTATAGGCATCTTCTGAGCTAGCAACTAATGAGAAAGGAGTGTGTCAACATCTGAAAAGCATATAATACATATAAAATTCATGCAGTCCATCTTATTTTACATACTTAGATATATGTATGTGTATATACAAAGCTAATGGAAATGCTAGACCAGTGATTTTTGCATATAATGGAAGAAGGGGAATGACACTGTTTCCTGACTCACAGCTGGTGGACCATGGCCTTGGAGTCCTGCCGAAGGAATTTCTGCTGTTCAGAATTGCTGTGTCTTGCTCTCCTGAGGATACTGTGGTCTCTAATGACAAGGGACACACTTCAGCATGTCCTATCATTGGAGTCTTGCAGAGCTGTTTTCTTTTCAGCAAGACATTGATGTCTGCAATCAGCTAGGTAGCACACATCTGTTAAAAATAGATTTTTGGTAGACAAGATGTTTAAGCTTCTACACAAAGGCATTTACAAAACATAGCAGAATAGTTACAATGATACAAATAGTTGCAATACAAATAGTTGTAATAGATACAAATGCTGTGTTTGTCTGGATCAGCATGCAGAAGACAGTGGACACTGATGGTGCCAACAACATTTTTATTAAGCCACACATAGACATTTTATTAAGCCACACACATACACCCTTCTGGCTGACAGCCAGCTGGACATCAGCCAGCAGTGTAATCAAAATTTGTATGAAACTAAAGAACACAAGCCCTATGAGGAGAGACTGAGGGAGCTGGGGTTGCTTAGCCTGGAGAAGAGGAGGTTCAGGGGAGACCTTATTGCTCTTTACAACTACCTGAAGGGAAGTTGTAGACAGGCGGATGATGGTCTCTTCTCCCAGGTAGCCAGTACCAGAACAAGAGGACACAGTCTCAGGCTGCACCAGGGGAGGTTTAGGTTGGATGTTAGGAAGAAGTTCTATACAGTGAGAGTGATTGCCCATTGGAATGGTCTGCCTGGGGAGGTGGTGGAGTCACCATCATTGGAGGTGCTCAGGAGGAGACTTGATGGGGTGCTTGGTGCCATGGGTTAGTTGTTTAGGTGGGTTGGATTGGTTGATGGGTTGGACACGATGATCTTGAAGGTCTCTTCCAACTGGGTTTATTATTCTATTCTATTCTATTCTATTCTATTCTATTCTATTCTATTCTATTCTATTCTATTCTATTCTATTCTATTCTATTCTGTTCTATTCTATTCTGTTCTGTTCTATTCTATTCTATTCTATTGATGCTAACAGGAGCTTTTGCTTTACCCTCATAATTAGTAATTAAAAAGAAAAAAAAGACTCCTCCACAAGTAGTTTAGTTTTGCGTGTTTTTAAACATGTAAGCAAGTAAAACATAAGAGACATAAATGTTATTTAAAAAGCTTAAGTAGAAAACAAGAAAGTGAAATTGTGTCTGCTAATGCCATTGAGCCTCCTTCATGTTACTGAAATTCAACAGCATATTAAAAACTTTTTGGCATGGTGTTTAATAGTTTGAGAAATAGCTGCAAATTAACACTGTGTCTCAGAGAGCAGAAGGAAAAGAGCAGAAGAGGTTAAGACTTCATTTTCTGGGAAATGCCTACTTGTTTTCTTTAATGCAATATGAAAAAATGCACAGTGATGAAGTGAATTGCAGAGAAAAGAATTGCAGAGAAAAGCAAACAAACAAAACACCAACACACACACACACACACCCCAAACAACCACAGAAAGACCTGAAAAGCCTTCTTGCTATAATTTTAGTATTTGAAAATTTTGAAAGCCATGCTACTCGGCCACTCAGGATATCTTTCTAAATCTCAAGTGGTATCCTTTTCCAATCAAACTGCCATGTCAACCAAGCCACTACGTTCCTAGATTCTAAGTTCCTTGAGAAATGAATCCAATTTTTTGTTACTGTATTTTAACCTGTTCAAAGTGAATAGCTTCTAATACTTCATTCCTTAAGTGAAATTTAAACTGAGAGCTAAACCAGTGTGTATCCGCTACTTTTTAGACGTCTGGATGCTTTCAAAAGTACTCTTAAAACAGGCTCTCTCACATCTCACCTAACCTTTGTTCCTATTTTCTGGTCACTTAATGATGCTGAATTCTTTTGGTCATGCAAGTCTTTCAATCAATTCTGTTTTTCCTCATTGTGGGTGGAATCACATCAATCTGTCCAGTTTTGGAACTCCTAAGGCTACTGTGTTTGGGAAAGTGTTAGGCAAAGCTATGAAAGAAAACTTTAGTGAAATAATGTAACTTGTTCTAAACTTGCAATGCTTGAAGCATGCTTAAACCGAAATATTGTGACATGGAAAATGTTTTATTGAATATAATCTGGATGTGTCAGGGCAATTTGAAATGACAACAGTATTTAGGGGTTTAAATAATCCCAGTGTTACTGTAACTGATTACTATCAAGGTAAAAATTGCAATGTAATTTGTTAGATACTCCCTTTGTATTTTCTTTATATCTCTCTCTGCTTCCCCCCTTTCTATATATATATAATCTTTTATTACCATGTTATCTTTTACTCCTTAAAAGTTATCTTTGTTTGCATTGCAGTAATTACAGCTTCTCCTTAGCTGCTGAAAAGATACAGGCTTTAAGATAACTGCTGCCTGGCCTTGTGGTCATAGAACTGTTTTCTTCCTCGTGCTCCAAGGCTTTCATTCTGAGATGTGATGGTGCCTGCTAGATTGTTGCTCATTTCCCAAATTAGTGGCTGGACAATATTTTCATCAGAGCCTACAGAATAGAACTAATGAGTCCCAAGTGCTTTCAACTAATGAGGTTTCTGTTTTAAATGTCTCAGTAAAATAAATGTTTATTGTTTCACCATTTCCTCTTAATGAAACATTTGTTCCCCTTAAAGATTCTGCATTGAAAAACCCTTAGCAGAGAATAGAATACAGATAAAGAATCTCTGTCTTTGCCATCAATAAAAAAAAACCTCACTACAGGTAATAAAGAGTTGTAATGGTTTCTACTTCTATTCTTCAGCTGTCTATATTTTTGTGTGGTTGAGTTTCTTCACTGATCAGTTTTGCAGTTCAAATAGTGCTTTGGCATTCATACTCCCCATATACCACAGCTGAGAACAAGGAAGTGATGATCTTTTTCACTGCATCCTGATGAAAGGAGGGCACAGCAGGTATGGGGACAGTCCTCATCCTCAGATTTAAAATAGGCACTCTCCACTTTGGAGGCAGAGGGCAGAGGAGGTAGAAAGGTAGAATAGAATAGAATAGAATAGAATAGAATAGAATAGAATAGAATAGAATAGAACAGTTGGAAGAGACCTTCAAGATCATTGTGTCCAAACTATCATCCAACACCATAATTACAAATTGCATTATGCAATGTAGCTGACTGCCAATATGGGCTGTATCATTTTCAGTCCCAAGGAGACAGCTGTATATGTCCTACTTTCCATTTAGCCTTGGTTAGATGTGGTGGACTTTTAGCAGTCCGATATTGTAGAATCATGACTTACAAAAAGCCTTCAGCCAAAGATAACAACTATTTATCTAATAGCTTCTTGAGATGCTGCTGCACACACGCTTGGCTGTTTGCCAGGGTACTGATCACACCATTATTTTGCATTCTGAATTCGTGGGAATGGATGCAATATTTTTGTCTCTGAGTAACACATAGTTTTTCCTAAGCTCATATGTGACAAGTGTTTCCCTGGGTAGGAGTGCCACTGTGCACACTGCAGAATGCTAAAGACAGGAAATCCTAGCTGGAATAGGAAAGAATGACAGAAAATATAGCTAAAGCACCGTAGTTTTGTAAATGTCAACACCTTTGTCTCAAGGACAAAAATACAGTGTTGTGCCAGAAGCACTAACACACGTGTTTGAATTTTTTGCTTCTTTAAAGCTGTACTACCTTTCTGCTACTGAAAGAATAAAACAGAAGCCAGACAAGGAAGGTAACATTTTTTGCAGGTTATGTAGTTTTTAAAATATTTATCAGAGAATATGGATTAATAATTAAAAGCAATCATTTTGGGTAGAAGGTATTTATGCTTCACCTTGTTTATAAAGCTCTACTATTGCAGCAGCAGTTTATTGCAGTTACATGTTATATTTTGCTGTAAAGTGCAGGGAACACTGTGTGATATCCATGAAAATGAATGCTGCAGCTACTGTGCCACATTTCCAGTTCCTGGATCCTACTTACATATGGTCCCCAGTCAATAATAATAATGTTAAATCAGTAATTTACAGCCCTGTGTGTCAGACACCCCCACAGTAACCAATGTATGCCAAAGTGCCAATACCTTGTCACTGTATCAACATCAGGAATGGTCACCCCGCAGCTAAATGATCCTTGGGTGGCACTGACATCAGTAGGAGTACTCGCCATTTCTATCATCATCTCCCTATGAGAATCAGCATAAATCTGTTCCCTGCTTCATCCCATTGTGGCGAAGAAAGACTGGTGTAAGCTGGCAGCCTAACTGCTGCTCAATTAGAAGAGAAGGGGAGAAGGGCAGGGGGGAACTGTTCAGCGAAGAAACTGCCATAGTTTTGTTTATATTTTTAACTAGTTGATAGTTTGCCATGTTCTGTTACACTGTTGTCCCCATGCAGGATAGAATTCCTACAGACCTAAGAAATTTCACTCGTACATACAGTGAAAAATGCAATGACAAAGTCACCCAATATAATTCCCACATGCCACACAGGGAATGCTTTTGTCTAATGAAAGAGGTTTAAGATTTTTACATAGCTGTGGTTGAAAATAGTGCAGATACTCTTAGGCACACAAATGGATGCACATGGTATGATTATTGAATACATCCCCAGTGGGACTCAGTATGTAACTATTGCGGAATAGCAGTAGCCTATGAAATAAGAAAGAACATTTTTATGTATTTCAAAAGGAACCAAAAGAATATTCCATGCAAACTGGCTACAGACTTTCTGCTGCTGACTTAGAATAGAAACTCCACAATTAGATTCTCATACAAGGAACAAACACAGTGATCTGGGGTGATGCTATATATACGTGAAAATGCATATATATTATGCGCTGCTGAAGCCAGTGTTTCCATGGCCTTCTATTAAAACTACTTTTTGCTATTTTAATAAAATCATCAGATGAAGCTGTTGCTCCCTCTCGTGCTAGATGTGATGTAACCTTCCCTGCTGCTGGCATGCTGATTGCCTGCAGGCAAACATATTTTGGAGTTATTTACATAGCATGTTGTTAGCAGAGTTGGGAGCTATTTGTCCTTCCTGCTTCAGGGTCATTTCTGCCTAGCTATCTGGCCTCTATGTGACCTGGTGGCGGTGGACGTGTTATGACCGAATCTTAACACAAACAGGGCTGTTCATATGCTGTGTGTTGTACAAAACCAGCAGCACACGTTTAGAAGTTAAGCAGGTTTTAGTTGTTTGATGTGTTGTGATGTGTTGTGCCTGAGGGATGATGAAAGCTGACGTCTGGACAGAATGCTGGTGGTGAGGGTGTGCAGCTCTAGATCACATCTTACAGGAAGAGAGAAAGATATTAAAGAGAGCTGTCCCCAGTACTGAGCCCTGGGGAACACCACCAGGGACTGGCTGCCAAGTGGATTTAATTCCGTTTACCACCACTCTTTGGGACTGGCCTTTCATCCAGGCACTTTTGCCAACCTCTAGACAGTTCAGATCTCCCCAGCTAGACATGACTTTTGGTAAATGATGAAAGTAGCTACCTCAGTACCCTTGGATACATCCCATTTGGCCCCAGAGACTTGTGTATGTCCAAGTGGTGCAGCAGGTAACTAATCATCTCCTCATGGACTATGGGGACTTCAATCTGCTCCCCATTTCTATCTTCCAGCACAGTGGGCTAGGTACTTAGTGAATAACTGGTTCTAAAGACTACTAAAAACTGAGGAAAAACTGTTGGATTTTTGGGGGGTTGGGGTTTTTTTGGGGTGACAAAACAGTGGAGCAGGCTGGCCAGAGAGGTTGTGGAGTCTCCTTCTCTGGAGACATTCAAAACCCACATGGATGCATTCCTGTGTAACCTATTCTAGGTGATCCTTCTCTGGCAGGGGAACTGGACTAGATGATCTTTCAAGGTCCCTTCTAATCCCTAATGTTCTGTGATTCTGTGAGATCCTCCTTAGTCTCCCTTTTGTTGCTGACATCCTTTAAGAAAGATTTCCTATTCTGTGAAGCCAAATTAATTTCCATTTGAGCTCTGGCCCTTCTAATATTGTCCCTGCATTCCCTTATGACAACCATGTAGTCTTCCTGAGTGGCCTACCCCTTCCTGCACAAACATAAACTCTCCTTTTCTCCTTAAGCATTGACTAAATCTCTCTGTTCAGCCAGGCCTGCCTTCTTGCCTTCTGGCTCATCTTTTGGCAATTGGGGACTGCCTGTTCCCTCACCTTTAAGACTACCTTCTTTAACAGTGTCCATCCTTCCCAGACCTCTCTACCCTTCAGGACTGCCTGCCAGGGGTCTCTGTCCACCAGTCTCTGAAACAGGCCAAAGTCTGCTTGCCAGATGGTAGTTCCACTAACCCCCCTCTTTATGTGTCCAACAACTGAGAATTCCAGCATTTCATGTGCCCATGATGGCCACCAGCCATTATATCAACAAGTCCTTCTCTCTTCACAAACAGCAGGTCCAGCACAGCACTTTCCTTAGTTGGCTCCATCACCAGCGGTATCAGAAACTTTTCCTTCACACACTCTAGGAACCTCTGGGACTGCTCCCTCTGTTGTGTTGTATTTCCAGCAGAAAACCCCCACAATAAAATGGGCCAGCGATTGCCAAATACCTAAAGATTCATCTGCTGTCTCTTCTTGTTTATTCCTCCATAACTTCCTGCAGCTGGGGGATAGATGAGAACACTAATTGGGGTCCCTATCCCTTATCCAATTGTCCTAAGGCCCTTTAGTCTCTCTTCATTGCCCTTGGACTTCTTGTCATTACTTCATCACTGCCCCCCTGAAAGATAAGCAGTGGATAGTAGTCTGAGAGCGACATTAGGGAAAAAAGCTTTCTCCTCACATCACTAACCTGGGCCCCCAGGATACAGCAGACTTCCTGAAGACATGGGTCCAGCCTATATATCAAGCCTTCTGCTCCCTTCAGAAGTGAGCTGCCCATGACAATGACCCTTCTTTTATTCTTAAATGAGAAGGTTTTGATGCAGTATCTAGACTGACTACACCTTGGCAAGTCCTTCCATCTGAGTGACCCTTGTCATTGTCTGCATCCTTTTGCATAACTGTTTTGCATATCTGTTTTGCAAAGGCATCTGGGAAGGTGGGGTACTTACTGGGCACACACACCTATGGTGCCTGTTGAAGCAGGCAGGAACTTGTTGCCATTGCCCCCTATCTTCTGAGTCACTGCATTTAGTCAGGGGATGAGAGGACATGGAGCACTCCATAACATGAGCCCCATTTGACTCATAGGTTTCTCTCACAGGGTGCATGGTGTAACTCCAAGAATCTACCTCTTTCTCACATTTCCTGATGATCCTTGACCTACTCACCTCCTCTCGGAGCTCTGTCACTAAGCGGAGGGGGTCCTCTACCCGAGCACACCTCCAGCAGGCATGCTCAGTGGTTCCAACATTGGTGTAAGACTGGGGCAAATCCTGCAGCCTGACACCTGGTTGGTAGCGTGTTCCCACAGGAGCTCCATCTGAGAAGCAGCATCGGGCCTGTTGTATTTATTACAGCTATTCAGAAATCTGCATATCATCACTGAACTTTTAACCCATGATACCTGGTTGTCATCAGTGTCTTAACTCTGCTGAATGCATTCTTGGTGAATCAGGGAAAAACAGACCAGTCTTGTGCATTAGGCAGGCTTGAGACAGAAAGTCACCAGGAAAAGGTACACAGATTGAAGGGAAAAGAGCAGATGCTTTTTTTCAGCTCCCTGTTGTTCTCTCCTTTACCTAAGATTATGTAACTGACAGGACCAAACCACTTTCTATAGTCAAGGAGCATCTTTCAGGGGAAAGCTGTCATTTTCAGAAACCTGAGAACAATTCATGAAGGAATTTCCACAGGAGACACTGCTGCCATCTTCTGTCCAGTATGTGTGTTACACTTGTGGCCAGCAAAGCCTGGGAATTAAGCTGTTGACTCATTTTAATTTCATTGTAATGAAACTTTGGGCACATTTTGCAGCAACATTTTTGTGTGGTTTGTGTTTTATTTGGTTGTTTTTTTGTGTCAGTGGGGTTGGTCATCAGTGCTTTCAAAAGAGGTGTCAGTTGATGCTCAGCACAACAAAGCAGGTGATGGCAGTAATGCTGACTGTATATGTATTCAGTGTTATTTTCCTTTTCCACATCATTGAATGGAAACAGCCATCATCCGATCAAGGCTGTTTTCTGAAGGATGGATTTGTGATAAACTAAATGTGCTCCTTTCTCTTTTGTGTCCAGTAAAACTGTATTGTGTTTGGCTGAGCTGGAGTTAATTCTCCTCAAAGCATCTTTGTAGTGCTGTGTTTTGCAGTACTGTATCTGAATGTTGAGAACACACCACTGCTTTGGCTACTGCTGAGCAAGCATCCAGGCTGTGTCTTTCCAACATTTTCCCACCCCAAGAGCACACTCAGGGGTGGGCAATATCTTGGGATGGGACACAGCCGGACCAGCTGACCCAATGACCCAAACTGGCCGAAGGGATATTCCATGCCATATGATGTCAGCTCAGATGTAAGAACTAGCTGAAAGAAGGAAGCATGGGGATATTCATTCATGGCATCTGTCCTTCAGAGCAACAGTGCTTCCTGGGACTGACCACTGTCTGATGATGGGAAGGAGAGAATAACACCTCTCTTCTCTTTGGCTTTCCATGTGTGGCCTTTCGCTTGTGCTTATTATTATTAAATTGCTCCTATTTTATTGCTGGCTTTTATTACACTGTCCATGTAAGACAGGGAGTGATAGAGCAGCTTTTTAGGGCATTTGGCCCCCAGCCAGGGCCAAATCACCACAATAACATAGAATAAGAATACTAATATAAGGTATAATGAGACTATAAATTGCTTTTTCCTAAAACTCATAGTTTAACACCAACCAATAACAGAGTTTTGTAAGAGTGAACGAATAGCCTAAGAAGATGTTCAAGACCAAAAGTCTACAGAAATGGGATATAAAACTGTTTCATGCAGGTGCTTTTCTAGAAGAAAATAATGTTGATAACATTACAAACTAAAGAAATAGTAATAGGTGTATCTAATGCCCTCTGCTTATCTGGCAATAGCTTGGCAAGATTAAGAGAACATGTGAAATTTTAGCAGATCTACAGGGGTCCAACTGTTTGATATAGCTGTTCATCATCTACCCTGAAAGATTTAGTTATGTATCAAGGATTAATGAGTGATATCCTGTGGAGGCTCTGATTTGTGATTGTTGCTTTTTGTTGTTCGTGTGGGTTTATTTCTGAGGATATTCAATTGCTGCTCAGTTGTTTTATGCAAACACATTGGTAAAGATTGTGGTTGCAATCAAAGTCCTAAAAGAATCTTCCTTTTTTGTTGTTGTTTTGTTTTGCTTTGTTTTGAACAGAGCTGCGATTCATCCTATAGAGATGTTCATGCATGGGTACCTAGTGCCTGTGAGCAGTTTCATTGATGCAGTGACTTGTGCGTTGGATGGGACCTTTCCTCAGTGGCTTGCAGCCAATTGCTACTGAAGAAAAACCCATATTTTCTATTGATTTAAACAGGCCACAGGTAGTGTCATATGTGCACCTTCTTTTCCTGCATAGCTTCCCATGACAGCTGAAGACTATAGCTTTACTGTGTTAGACACTTTGGCATTGCAGAGGTCATGGCACAACATCATTCATAGCTTTTCCCAGTGAATCTTATCATTTCTGGTTTCCTATACCCTAGCTGGACAGCATTAGGTGGTAGTAGCCTATTTGTTGATATTAAGAAAAAAGAGAGATAAGAGAAATAGAAAACAAAACCCCGAGTTTCAAGTTATTTCAGTAGCCTTCCATTGAGAGGTATTCCTGCTTTAAGAAAAAAAAAAAAGGTTGATGTTTTACCCAAAAGTTTACACAACAAAAAGAGCATGAACATTGCTTAATTAAAGTAGATACCCCTGGAGAATATTTAGGGGGATATTTATAGATATACCTGTCACTGTGTTGTGAAAGCTCACATTCAGCAGAGTTACCTTCATCTCAGGGACCAGAAGTCACAGAGCCTGGACAATTTTCAATGGGGCAAACTATCTCCATTTTAGTCACTGACATCTAAGGTGCTGTACTTGAGCTGCTGAAAATAAGGAATGGCAATTTCAGTATGACAAGGTGTCTCAGTCCAGAGAGGGAAAGAGCCTCAGTTCTTTTGAATGTTCCCATGTTATGAAATTAGAGGCACAAACAAGTCCAAAATATCAGCAGCCCTCACGGCTATTTATTAACAGAATAAAGTGGATGGAACAGAATAAGGGAGAGAGAGAGGGGGAAAGTAGAGAGAGGGACAAGAGGGAGAGAGAAGTGGAAAGGAATTATATTACCACACACACACCCCCCCCATACCCCCCCCCCTCCCCCCCCCCCCCCCAGACAGTTTGGGTCTGTTGGAGGAAGGCTTCTGCAGCTGGGTGCAGAGGAGAGGTCATCCTTGTTGGCTGTGCTGTACTCCGCTGGCGGAGGGGAGGGAGAGACCCTGAAGTCCAAGTCCTTCTCTGAGCAGCCTCCTCAGCTTTATGAGTTGCAGCAGGTGCAACTTAAGACATGGAGAAAGGGTTCCTCCTGGTCTTTTCTCCTGGCTCTCTCCTTTCTTCTCCTGGTATTCTCTCTCTTTTTCTTCAGAGTGGCATTGCCCAGGTCTTTTCCTTCTTCCAAACCAGTAGTTGCTCAAGTCTTTTACACAGTTTTTAGATATGTGGCCAGGTGGTGAATCCATTGTCCTTTTCACCATCCTCCCTTTCTGGGGCAGCTGATGGGTAGAGATGATCTTGTCTGTGCACATTCCAGAGAGTAGTTATCCAGTGGCAACTGCCCAATACACATCAGCTATTATCTGGGCAAGGAGCAAAGGTGATTTTATCTTTGTTGATCCACACCAAGAGAGACAAGATTTAGTCTCTTACACAAGGTTAAGGGATGGCAAACAGTAATTTTGGGGTTTTCCATATTTAAAATACCAGTTATCATTGGTAATATGACTGTTCAGTCATGAGTTAGACAGGTAGTGACTTCATGTGGGTAAGAGATTAAAACTGGATCCTAACAAGTGACACTAATATGGCCACTCACATAGTCTGCGATAATTCACTCTCTGTATGTGGTTCATATGCTGTTGGTGAGATTTATCTAAAGCTGGTTCCACGACTCATTTAAAGTCCCAGTGGAACACGGTATTAGAGAGTTGAATAGTCAATATGACCTTTGGAATGATGGAAGAAAAAAGAAAAAGCCTGGTTTAATCTTATTAGAAGTCAAATGATTCGTAAAGTGACTGAAAGCTAATCAGCCCTGGGGATTACTGTAAGGCTTTTGTGATTATCATGGTGGTTTTCCCCCTTGGTTTTCCCTTTTTTGCTTTTCTTTCTTTAAGGTTTTCTCAGCCTATTCCATTGTTATGGCAGAAATAGAAAATACATTGTACTATTTGATCTAGTCAGTCAGTTGAGCCTAATCTCATTATTTCCATGTGGATTCACAATTTCATATTAGAGTATGTTAGTCAGCAATGTATAAAACATGCTTCCCTTCAATTTTGTTTCCTGCCATCTATGTTCTTAAGCCACAAATAAATGAAACTACAGTACAAAGTGAAAGAATAAGCTGGTTCAGAGGAGGGCTGCAAAGATGATCAGAGGACTGGAGCACCTCTCTTATGAAGACAGGCTGGGAGACTTGTGGTTGTTCAGCCACAGCCTGGAGAGCAGAAGGCTCCAAGGAGACGTTATTGCAGCCTTCCAGTACCTGAAGGGCCTACAGGAAAGCTAGAGAGGGACTTTTTATTAGGGCTTTCTTTACCTCAAATTATTAATGAACATATCCTTATGACATTCTTCAAAAGAACATGAGAATGTGTGTCATGAAATAAATAGTTAAGTCGGGATTAAGGAAGACCTTATAGTAATGCCTGTACAATCCAGCTTCCCTGTAAACCTGAAATATTCACCTGTGAGTCCTGTTTGCATGAACACCCATGACATACATTAGCATAGTGATATTTTCCTATTAGACTTTAAAATTTGCTGCATGTGAAATGTGCAAACTCAGGGATTTTCTGACAACCTGTAGATCAAAAAATCAGCCTCTGGGAGGCAGAAAATTCTTCATATTGTTTAGGCTGTTTAGTTTTCAAAAAGGCAGATGCTGCTACCAATCTTATTCATGATGGGCATTATACTGCCAAGAACTTGAGACCTGTATTTGTTTTGCAGGTGAAAAAGACTGAATGTTTTGACTGTCCCACTGGAGCCAAGGCAATTCTGACAACATCCATTTGACATTTCCTGACCTTTTGTGTTCAATTCCCTGTTTCTCTTCAGCTCCTTCTTATCCCTGTTAAGGGATAGTTTTGTTCTGAGAGCTATTCTTGCTGAGCAGTAACTGCCCATCTGAATGATCAGGATGATTCATAAAGAGGAAAGCAGGAAAGAATGCCAGGAGACCTACCTGGATGAGCAAGGAGCTCCTGGACATACTGGCACACAAAAAGAAACTCCACAAGGAGTGAAAGAAAGAACAGCTGTAATCGGAGCATATAAGGAAGCTGCCTGAGCAGCAGCAGCCCTGGTTAGAAAAGCTAAAGCTCAGTTAGAATTAAATCTGCCAGGGAGAGCAAGGGGAGCAGTAAAAATCTCTATAGGTATATTAATGGTAAAAAGAAGCCTAGGGAAGGTGTGGGCCCCCTCAGAAAGGAAACAGGTGAGCTGGTGACAAGTGACATGGAGAAGACTGAAGTTCTCAATGATTGCTTTACCTCAGTCTTCACTGGCAAGGGCTCCAGCAGCATTCCCAGAATAATGGAAGAGAATGGCAGGACTGGAAGAAGGAACTGCCCATGGTAAGTGAAGATCAGGTTGTGACCATCTGAAGAACCTGAAAGTGTTTAAGTCCATGGGACCTGATGGGATACACCCAGGGGTGCTGAGGGAGTATAAACTAGTTTGTACAATACCTAATGCTATCAGCACATCTTGCAAAGCTCCTTCTGCAGTTCTGTAGTGCTGAATGCACAAATTCCCTGCAATGTACTCCTGAAGAAAGTACACTGCATGTAATTAGAGCTGTCCACCAGTGTGATTTTTAGTGGGATGAAGCCCTTCTTTAGGTTTTCTCTTTTTTTTTTCCCCTTTGGTCAATATGAGGAAAGAGAAATTGAGTACAGGATGTGAATCAGAACATAAAGTCTTAACAACAATTAAAGAGTGCTGAAGTACTATCCTGAAGACAGCAGAGCATTATGAGGTTGATCTGAGACACTATCTGGATTCAAGCTTACCAGTGTTTATTTTCTTGATCTCGTTAGCAAGCACCATACATCACCGTGGAAGACAAAGAATTAAGGGAAGCTGCCTGCAGATAAAAGATGGATTTGCTGAAGAAGATAAAAGCCACAATTGAAGACTCTGGCTGGAGTAAGGGTCAGTTTTGTGTATTTTATACTACTATGTGTGTTCAAAAAAAATAAAAAAATAAAAGCCACAGTTATTCTGTAAATTGAAACGGTATTTTTACCGAGCTGAAATTGGTATTCTTAATGAGTTTTCAACTCATTAACAAATAAATGAGAAGATAACATTTAAAATCAATTCCACTGATTTCTGCCCCTTGTGAGAGAGCTTAGGACATTTGTAGAGCACCAGGAGTTTAGAATTCAAGGTCTTGATATAAAAAAACTGATGAGGCATCTGGAGCACAGCCCTGTGAGGAGAGGCTGAGGGAGCTGGGGTTGCTTAGCCTGGAGAAGAGGAGGTTCAGGGGAGACCTTTTTGCTCTCTACAACTACCTGAAGGGAGGACATAGCCAGGAGGGGGTTGGTCTCTTCTTCCAGGCAACCAGCACCAGAACAAGAGGACACAGTCTCAAGCTGTGCCCGAGGAGGTTTAGGCTGGATGTTAGGAAGAAGTTCTTCATAGAAAGAGAGATTTGCCATTGGAATGGGCTGCCCAGGGAGGTGGTGGAGTCGATGTCCTTGGATGAGGCACTTAGTGCCATGGTCTAGTTGATTAGATAGGGCTGGGTGATAGGTTGGACTGGATGATATTGGAGGTCTCTTCCAGCCTGGTTGAACCTTTGATTCTGTGATTCAACGTTAATGGCATCGTTTTACCTATAAATTCATCCTCCCAGTGCTTATGTGTTGTAACACCTCTGTATAGAAAAGTTAACATCGTACTGGTAGCTCTAAGGGGGGAATCAATAACTAGACCAGAACAAATAATTTTAAATTATGACAAAAAACTGACAATAAAATAATTTGCTACAAGAGACATCTGTCACTTTAAAGAAAGACTGAGTGGAGCTGGAATGGGTGCATCTCTTTTCTTTTACAAGTCTAAGCTCTTGTTTTTTCCCTGTTGCTTAAAGATTGCCCATTATTGTGAGCCTATCTAAGATTTGAAACCTTCATGAGGACTCAAGTTTGTTGTCTTCACAGTGGGAACCACTTTAATCTTGTGTGTTGCCAAACACACTGCATGTGGATCTCAAACATGTTCATAATGTAGTTAGTAAATTGAGAGACATCCTTTACACTGTGTCCAGTTCTGGGCCCCTCAGTTTAAGAAGGACATTGAAACACTTGAACATGTCCAGAAAAGGGCAACAAGGCTGGTGAGAGGCCTTGAACACAAGCCCTATGAGGAGAGGCTGAGGGAGCTGGGATTGTTTAGCCTGGAGAAGAGGAGGCTCTGGGGTGACCTCATTGCCCTCTACAACTACCTGAAAGGTGGTTGTAGCCGGGAAGGGATTGGTCTCTTCTCCCAGGCAACCAGCACCAGAACAAGGGGACACAGTCTCAAGCTGCGCCAGGAGAGGTTTAGACTGGAGGTGAGGAGAAAGTTCTTCACCAAGCGAGTCATTCGTCATTGGAATGTGCTGCCCAGGGAGGTGGTTGAGTCATCGACCCTGGAGGCATTCAAGAGGAGATTGGGCGTGGCACTTGGTGCCATGGTCTAGTCATGGGGTCTGTGTTGATAGGTTGGACTTGATGGTCCTCGAGGTCTCTTCCAACCTTAGTTATACTGTGATACTGTGATACACTAAGTATCTGAAGGAGGCACTGACCATCTGAAGTTGTTTGGAAGTCTTTTTATAAGACAGGTGTGTCCTCTGCTACACAATGATGAGCCACTGTTCAAGGAACATATACAAAAAGCCGACCTGAACCAACCCATGTGTGTAGAAAAAGTTCTATACAGAGAGAGTGATTGCCCATTGGAATGGGCTGCCCGAGGAGGTGGTGGAGTCACCATCATTGGAGGTGTTCAGGAGGAGATTTGATGGGGTGCTTGGTGCCATGGTTTAGTCGTTTAGGTGGGTTGGATTGGTTGATGGGTTGGACGCCATGATCTTGAAGGTCGCTTCCAACTGGGTTTATTATTATTATTATTATTATTATTATTATTATTATTATTATTATTAAAGACAACAATGGATTTTCCTAGGAAAAAAAGTCAAATGACTTGTCCACTGCAGCACAAAATGCAGATTAATGACAGAGACAGACCTAAGCAGCTCTGTTCATGTCAATATAAGTAAAGGGCTGGTAGGAAAGAACTGCCTTAAGAGAAGAGTTGGCCTTAAGTGGTCTAATATAGCAAGAACACAGATATCCATGCAATTTTGAAATGTCATGTAGCATGTGTAATGATCCACACACTGTTAGGCTGCTCCAGAAGTGCCTTCTTTTTTCTTTTTTTAATAAATCAAGGATAGTTCACTAAGTGGTATTCAGTTTGAGTTTTGTTTATTTTTCAGAGCCCTCTATTGGTGTGATCACTAATTACACCATAGCTGTAGTTTACCATCATTTCAGCTGTGAACTACTTGTGCATTCGATTCAGGCAATGTGGGAAATGCTCAGCAAAGCAGTTAAATATCTTGTGCTTTGCTGAATAATCAAACTGGTTTTGAAATAAAAATACTAAACCCATAGGGGGGAACTCCTTATTTTTGTAGCAGTTATTTTCTCTCACTTCTTCATTGTGTACTTGCAAGATAGGGTCAATGGGAGGCCTCTCCTTCCTTTCTTTAAAAAGCTTTCTATAAAATGCTGTTCTTGCAAGGTTTTGTCTCACCTCCACAGATTGGAAAAGGTTGGGACAAGCACACATACTTGTAACTACTTTTATCTGAATGGGAACTCTAGACTATATCCAGCTTCCTCATTACTAGTTAAAAGGGGATTTTAGCATAGATGTAGAACTCCACACTGCCAGGGTTAGGCTGGCAGTCAAATGGGATGCAAAGTTTCTGATGAGTTATCATTTTGCAATGTAAAATTTCAAAGGACAGTTGGAGCACAAAGTAAGATGGGCCTTTGTGCATTTTTATGCTGAATGTTCATATCAAATGAAAGTACCTAAAATCTAATCAGAGAATCATAGAATGGCTTGAATTGGAAGGGACCTTAAAGACAGTTCCAACCTTCCTGCCATGGGCAGGGACATCTCCCACTAGACCACATTGCTGAAAGCTTCATCCAGCTTAAACCCTTCCAGGGATAAGGAATTCACAATTTTTCTGGGCAACCTGTTCCCGTAGTAGAGACCACACTGTAAGAACAGGACTTTGGCAGAATCCCCCATATTGGACAAGATGATCCCTGAGGTCCCTTCCATCCTGGTATTCCTATGATTCTATGACTCTGTGAAATAGTTAAACTCTGAAACATGTGCCCAGGGAGGTTACAGATTCTTCAGAGTTGGAGAAGTTCAGAATGCAGCTGTGCAAGATGCTTGGCAACATGATCTGGTTTTGAAGTTAGCCCTGCTCTGAGCAGTTTCTAGTGCTGGATGTCTCCAGACATCCCTCGTACGTGAAACCTTTCTATGTTTCTGTGTGAAGGAGAGAGGGTATTAAGGGAACAGCAGCTATCAGGTAGATGTGTCTCCCATGCTTAGTTGTGGCAGCGTGACACTGTAAGATGCAAAGGTAAGCTCACAGTCTCTGTGTGCCAGTAATCATTAGCAGCCTGCAATCCAACAGGTAGGAAAAATCCATCTGGGATAGGTAAGGAAAGAAGCTATGTGCTGCAAATTTATGCCTGAGAGTTGCCCCCTGACATCCAGGGGACTGTGTAAAGGACTGGAAGTTTATACTAGGTCTCTCTGAAGAATCAGCCCCTAATATGTAGTTTACCAAGGTAGCTCAAATGTGATTAGGAAAAAAAGACCTTTGAAGGAATCTGTGGAATGAAATACTGCCTATGCCACTTGATCCTGTGAAAAATGGTGGCAGGTTATTCACTTGTAGTATATTATCACCACAAACAAATTGTTTTTGCAATTAGCTTTGTTTTCATTCAGGAAAAAATATAGTGGAAATTCCCATGATAATGAGTCTGACATGCACATTAATATAAAATTAATTCATTATGATCAGAATTACTACAGCAGATTGCAAATGAATTAATAATGACAGGATAGTCAAAACAAGTGGAATCATACTTAGCTAAAGGCAAAACATGCTGTTAATGACACCATTAAACAGGGGCTGGAAAGAATTAGGAATTAGATGTGGAAGATTGTCGTCTTGGGTACACGGTGCTTGTTCCTGTGTTTCATTAGGAAAGAGTTGCTCAAGGGAATGTTTTTTCCTTTCATACAAAATAAAACTATTCTGTTCTGTTTTGACCTTGTCGAAATAATCCTTAATGAAAATTTGCTAAATTGTTCAAACTGGAAAAAAATGCAATCCACCTGCAGAATTATACGTAAATTGAGGTTTTCCACTAAAGAAGAGAAATCTATGTCAATCTGTAGAACATATTGTTGGATTTTGTAAAAATTTTACTCTGAATTTTTGACAGGAAATGTTCATGGTCCAAGTCTGTGCTGCTGCATAATGCCACAGCTCGTTTGTCATTTTCTGTCATTGAGGCTGCTTTCTTATTTTAATAGTAAACTGGATGCAGACATGAAAAAAATAGGCTTATGAGTTATATGGCTTGAATTTTAATAACTGTTATTCATAAAGGGTAGTACTTTGCACTCTCTTGCACATTTTTCCTTACTCCGAAATGATTTCTCATTCTCTAGTGAATAAAATAACAATGACACAACACATAGGAGCTGTGAATTCAGGTATGCATAAACTAAAAGAACAGCTAGTGGCACTAATTGAGTATTCTGAGTAATCTGATTTCCAGACACAGCCAATAATGATTTAAGAAACCTCTTCATTTTCTTACCTAGACCCAGTGTTTAATAACAAAGTGTAAAACCCCTCTATCTCTCACTTATATTTCTTCCTTTGATCAAAATAGTGAAAATAGTATTGGGTTTTACTGGCTATCAGGAAAAAGAATGGGCAACTAGTTTCCCTAGAACTCAGCTGCATCAAATTTTATATATTTGATGGTACAACAGTTTTAAGTTCTATTTAGAAGAGAAACCCCAGTAAATGTAAAATGTAATTTTTTTTCTCACTGAAACATTCAAATTTTGCTTGGAAATGAGTTCCATTCTAAAAGTATGTTTTCTTTTTGCTAAATGAAAATGGAAGCCAGACTCAAGTGAAGAATATTTTATTTTCTTTTCTTTTCTTTTCTTTTTTTTCTCAGTTGTTACTTCAGAAGTATCATATTTTGATTTTTCAGCATCAAAGATGACATTTTGGATTACTTAATGGAATAAAAGTTAATCTTCTTACTCCTAAAGGAAGAAAAAAGAAATCCTTTATCTATTTGTTGCCTTTCATTACCACTGAGGTAACCTATAAGCATCTTAATCTTAACATATTCATTTTATATGGCAGAAGTCTTCTGAGGCTTCTAATTATATTTTCCATCTATCAGTGAACCTTTTGTATCCTAGAGGGAATGTAACAGAGACAATCACAGAAATATTCATGTTGGTTGGAAAAGACCCTCAGAATCACCAAGTCCAACCAATAACCCTTTAAACACATCCAGGGTTAGTGACACAACCACCTCCCTGGGCAGCACATTCCAGTGCCTGACCACTGTTTTTTTTTCAAATTTTTGTTCCTAATGTCCAATCTAAACCTACCCAGCTTGAGGTCATTCCCTCTTGTTCTAGCACTAATTACCTGGAGACCAGCACCAGCCTCTCTACAACATCCTTTCAGGAGAAAGCGACCAAAATTTAACAGTTCCAAGAAGAAAAATATAGCACAACAGCATTTAATATAGCAGCATTAAGACCTTATTTTTCTACACTCTGACCCCAGCCTGTAGCTCTGCATGGGGTTGCCGTATCCAAAGTGCAGCACCAGGCACTTGGACTTTTTGAATGCCATCCTGTTGGACTCTGCCCATCTGTCTAGTCAGTCGCGGTCCCTCTGCAGAGCTCTTCTGCTCTCTAACAGATCAACATCTGCTGCCAACTTGGTGTCATCTGCAAATTTGCTGATGACTGTCTCAATCCCCTCACCCAGATCATCAATGAAGATATTAAAGAGGATGAGGCCCAGCACTGATCCCTGGGGGACATCACTGGTGACTGGCCGCCAGCTGGATGTGGCACCATTCACCACCACCCTCTGGGCTCGGCCCTCCAGCCAGTTCCTAACCCAGCTCAGAGTGCTGCTGCCCATGCCAAGGGTTGACAGCTTAGCCAGCAGTTTGCTGTGGGGGACGGTGTCAAAGGCCTTGCTGAAGTCCAGTTAGACCACATCCACAGGCCTCCCCACATCCACCAGGCAGTCACCTGATCATAGAAGGAGATCAGGTTGGTGAGGCAGGATCTGCCCATCCTGAATCCATGTTGGCTGGACCTGAGCCCTTGGCCATCCTTCAGGTGCACAGTTATTGCCACCAGGATAATTTGCTCCGTCATTTTCCCTGGCACTGAGGTCAGGCTGACTGGCCTGTAGTTTCCAGGTTCCTCCATCCGACCCTTCTTGTGGATGGGGTCCACATTGGCCAGTTTCCAGTCACCTGGAACCTCTCCAGTGAGCCAGGACTGGTGGAAAATGATGGAGAGCGGCTTAGCCAGCTCATCTGTCAGCTCTCTCTGCACCCTAGGATGGATCCCATCCAGTCCCATGGACTTGTGAGTGTCCAAGTGGCTCAGCAGGTCCCAAACTAATTCCTCATGGATTTCCAGAGCATTACACTGCTCCCCGACCCCATCACCCAGCTCAGGAGGCCACTCATCCTGAACTCTTGCCTTGCTGTTAAAAATTGAGGCAAAGAAGATGTTCAGGACCTCAGCCTTTTCTTCATCTTCAGTCAGTGTTCCCCTCCAGGTCCAATAAGGAGTGCAGGTTCTTCTTGCCCTTCTTTGTAGTGTTAATATATTTGTAAAAATGCTTTTTATTATCTTTCACAAAGGTGTTCAGCTTCAGTTCCAGCTGGGCCTTTGCCTCTCTAATTTTTCTCCTACATAATCTAACAACCTCCATAAATGTACCTTGAGAAGCCTTCCCCTCCTTCCAAAGGTGATACAGCCTCTTTTTTCCCCTTAAATCCTCCAGGAGCTGCTTGCTCATCCAGGCCGGTCGCCTTCCCCACCAGCTCATCTTTCGGCACATGGGAACTGCCAGTTGCAGTGCCTTCAAGAGCTCCTGTTTGAAGTAGGTCCAACCATCCTGGACCCCTTGATTCTTGAGGGCTGCTACCCAGGGAACTTTGCAAATAAGTTTCTTAAACAGGCTGAAGTTTGCACTGCAGAAGTCCAAGGTGAGGGTTCTGTTAGTGCTCCTCCCTATCTCCCTCCATATTGAAAACTTCACTATCTCCACTCCTTGTGGAGTTTCTTTTTGTGTGCCAGTGTGTCCAGGAGCTCCTTGCTCATGCAGGCAGGTCTCCTAGCATTCTTTCCTGCTTTCCTCTTTGTGGTTATACTTTGCTGCTGGGCATAGAGAAGGTGATCCTGAGCAGCTGTTCTGGGCCCCTCTTCCCTCTAGGGCCTCGTCCCATTATATTTTGCCCAGAAGATCCCTGAAGTAATCAAAGTCTGCATGCCTGAAGTCCAGGGTCTTGAGCTTAGAATACATCCTCCTAGATGCCCTGCAGATCTTAAATTCTAGCGCATTGTGGTCACTGTAGCCAAGGCTCTCCCTGAGCCTCGTATTGATCACTAACCCTGCCCTGTTAGTGACAGTGTCCCTCATAGCACCTTTTTGTGTTGGTTCCTCTACCATTTGGAGGAGGAAGTTGTCATATGTGTGTTCCAGGAACATTCTGGAATGCTGATACCTGGCTGTGTTGTCTCTACAGCAGATGTCAGGGTGGCTGAAATCCCCGAGGAGGACCAGGGCCTGTGAACGTGAAGCCACTTCTGTTTGCCTGTGGAGTGCCTCATCTGCTTGGTTCTGCTGGTCAGGTGGCCTGTAGGAGACCCCTACAGTAACATCTCCTTACGCTGTCTTCCATTGAATCTTCACCCATATGCTCTCAACCAGCTCCTCATCCTTGTCCAGGTGGAGCTCCACTGATTCCAGCTGGTCACTGATATAGAGAGCAATACCTCCTCCCCTCCTGCCCTGCCTGTCCTTCTGAAGACCTGGTCCCCATCCATCCCTACATTCCAGTCATGGGAATCATCACACCAAGTGTCATCAACAGCCACTATGTCATAGCATTCCAGCAGCACAGTGCCCTTAATTCATCCTGTTTGCTGCCCCAGCTGTGTGCATTAACATAGAGGCACTTTAGCTGTGCTGGCAGTGCCACCCCCTTGGGTGAATCCCCCTTGATTCCCTTGGGGTGTCTTGGTGCATTGTCTCTGGCTTACCTCAGGGCAACAAGTTGAGAGCCCTTACTAGTACTCCTTCCTTCTGCCCCTGCTGTTCTGTCCCACTGTGTGTCACAGGCAAGCATGAGATTATTAACCCCTTCCCCCCTTCCAATCTAGTCTTAAGAGCTATCAATGAGTCCTGTGAACTTCTTCCCCAGATTCCTTGTGCCCCTCTGGGACAAGTGAAACCCATTTGTTAGGCATCTCTGGAGCCCTGTACGCTGAGCTGTGATTGAAAAACCCAAAGTCTTGTCAATGACAGCAATCCCCAGAGCCATGAATTGACCTGTTGGCTCTTTTGTACATATTCCCCCACCCATTGGTGATGTCAGGAGGATGGAGGAGAACACAACTTGAGCTCCTGATCCCTTTACCAGTTGCCCTAAGGCTCTGAAATATCTTTTAATTGATTGTGAGCCTCTTGTTGCTACACCATCACTACCCACCTGAAAGACCAGAAGCAGGTCGGGAGCACACTGCGATGGGTTAGGAACTGGCTGGATGGCCGAGCCCAGAGAGTGGTGGTGAATGGTGCCACATCCAGCTGGCGGCCAGTCACTAGTGGTGTGCCCCAAGGATCAGTGCTGGGCCCTGTGCTCTTTAACATCTTTATTGATGATCTGGATGAGGGCATTGAGTCCATCATCAGTAAATTTGCTGACAACACCAAGCTGGGGGCAGGAGTTGATCTGCTGGAGGGTAGAGAGGCTCTGCAGAGGGACCTCGACAGGCTGGACAGATGGGCAGAGTCCAACGGCATGAGATTGAACACATCCAAGTGCCGAGTTCTGCACATTGGCCACAACAACCCCATGCAGTGCTACAGGCTGGGGTCAGAGTGGCTGGAGAGCAGCCAGGCAGAGAGGGACCTGGGGGTACTGGTCGATGGTAGGCTGAACATGAGCCTACAGTGTGCCCAGGCAGCCAAGAGGGCCAATGGAATCCTGGCCTGCATCAGGAACAGTGTGGCCAGCAGGAGCAGGGAGGTCATTCTGCCCCTGTATACTGCACTGGTTAGGCCACACCTCGAGTACTGTGTCCAGTTCTGGGCCCCTCAGTTTAGGAAGGATGTTGAGTTGCTGGAATGAGTCCAGAGAAGAGCAACAAAGTTGGTGAGGGGTTTGGAACACAAGCCCTATGAGGAAAGACTGAGGGAGCTGGGGTTGCTCAGCCTGGAGAAGAGGAGACTCAGGGGTGACCTTATCACTCTCTACAGCTACCTGAAGGGAGGTTGTAGACAGGCGGATGTTGGTCTCTTCTCCCAGGCAGCCAGTACCAGAACAAGAGGACACAGTCTCAGGCTGCACCAGGGGAGGTTCAGGTTGGATGTTAGGAAGAAGTTCTATACAGAGAGAGTGATTGCCCATTGGAATGGGCTGCCCAGGGAGGTGGTGGAGTCGCCGTCATTGAAGGTGTTCAGGAGGAGACTTGATGGGGTACTTGGTGCCATGGGTTAGCTGTTTGGGTGAGTTGGATTGGTTGATGGGTTGGACATGATGATCTTGAAGGTCTCTTCCAACCTGGTTTGGTTTATTCTAATAAAGGTTTATTCTAATAAAGGTAATAATCTGAAGGCCTCACAAGGGTGGCAAATTTTCCTTTGATGTCTTTTGCCCGGGCACCAGGGACACAGCAGAATTCTCCATGTAGTGGGTTAGGTCTGCATAGCAGGCCTTCCATTCCCCTCAGCAGGGAGTCTCCTACTACAGTGACTCATTGATTTTTCTTTTGAGGGTCAGTTTTTATGGCCATCCTGGGGCAAGTTAGCCTTGGTGGCACTTCTGGCCATCCCTTGTCCTTGCCAACAACCAGCTCCTCCTTCAGAGCCTCATACCTCTTCCACAAGGCCACTAAGGGTGGCACACTTCTTAAAGGAACACACTTGCTCCATTTTTTTCATTAGGCAGAGACCTGTTCCCATAGACTCTGCTCCTGTGGGTTACCACAGGAAGGCAGGGTGTCTTGCAGGTGAGAGGATATGGAATCCCCTGCTCCACTGAGAGTTACTTTCTGCTCTTGTTTTGTACAGATCAGTTTGTGGAAACAATTGGTTTCCCTCTCACTCTCTCTGATGTTTCTTAACCTACTCACCTCTTCCCTGAGCTCCATCACTTCATCTTGAAGCTGTGCCACCCAGCTGAGTGGGTCATCAATCTGTTCACACCGTACATACCAATAGTCAGCATTCCCCCTGTTGTCAGTGAAAGGCTGTGACATTCCTCACAGCCTGTGGCCTAGATACCAGTATCCATTTTGTTGGGTACTGGGAGAACAGTCTTCCTTCTCCAAGAAGCCCACATCACTCCTTGAGTAATTTGTAGCACCTAGCATCCTGCCCACACAACCTGCCTGTGCCTACTACAGAACAAACAAAAAAGAGGCCTTTTGCCTACCTCTCTGGTTGTGATATCACCCTGCCTAGTGCACACTTACCATATGGGAGGTGGTCATTCTGGCTAGTAATCTTACCTTGTGCACTGGCAGAGGCTCAGCATCCTGCCCAATAAGCTGCAACCAGCTTTGGCTCCCACCTGGGGACACACAATCATTGCTTGCTTACCCTGTGCTCTCTGAGCAGTGCCATGTTAGAGCTGGAGCTATAGAAAATACTTGTCAGTGTTGGATTCCTCCTGGAATAGAATAGAATAGAATAGAATAGAATAGAATAGAATAGAATAGAATAGAATAGAATAGAATAGAATAGAATAGAATAGACCAGGTTGGAAGAGACCTTCAAGATCATCGCGTCCAACCTATCATCCAACACCACCTAATCAACTAAACCATGCAACCAAGCACCCTATCAAGTCTCCTCATGAGCACCTCCAGTGATGGTGACTCCACCACCTTCTCAGGGAACCCATTCCAAAACTTCAGTGACACACCCAGGTGACTCAGCACTTCCCTGTACCAACTATGTGGGTGTTTCAATCACCCACTGTGGCTGCAGCTCCACCCACACTTCACCATCCTCTCTTGTGAGAGATGTCAGCTCAGGGAAGGAAGGGATGCTTCACTATCCACGTGCCTCTCAGTTTCTGCTCTCCAGAAGCCACCATGCCATACTGCATT